>NC_089750.1:15590052-15592552 GCF_040412425.1 Macrobrachium rosenbergii
TATTAGTTTTTCATTTAAAATGTATGGAAAACGAGTGGATAGGAGAAAAACAAATCATCACACAGATACAGCGCATAATATGTGCGGTTTTTCGAAACATTTTCGGCCTTAATCTTTGTTTTGTTAACTCTCCGTTCGCAGATTCTAAATATTCACTCAGAAATTGGAATTTATCCGATAAAAAACTTGTTCTTTCAGCGATTCTGCTTCAGGCATATCTTTTGGTGACTGTTACATCATTAAATGATCCTCTCTTTGTTTTGGCTTTTGAAGAGAGGCTACAGGAAAAAGTTTCATCGTCTAAAGCAAAGAATTACACGACTTATTAAGGAAAGCAATTAACCTACATTTGTGTGCGTATGTGTATGTGTGGTATAGAGAGAGAGAGAGAGAGAGAGAGAGAGAGAGAGAGAGAGAGAGAGAGAGAGAGAGAGAGAGAGAGAGTCTTTTTGTTATACATCTTAAATTCACAAAAACTTAGCTAAAGATATTACCTAGATATTTCTTTTCTTGATCTCATGCAGTTCATACTTAGGAAATTCCTTGTCATCTGAGTCAACACCTAATTATACGAGGCAGAAGACTGTTGTGAATCTTGCGTAGATAATAAGCTAAAGATGTTTAGATTGTAAATATTTATTCAACCATGCCCTGAACATCAAAGCATGTACCTAATTTATCAGTGTTGAAATTTTTATAGTACTGTACACTTTTAAAAGCTCGTATTTGTGAATCATAGCGCTCAGACATCAGTTAAACCAGAGGTTATCTGTTCGGATATTTCATTTATAGATAAAGGTCAGCTACAATTTTCACTTGAGGGAATGGCTTCCAATATTTATGACAAAATCCAATTCTTAAAATGAATTGGTAGAATTTTTCTTTGTGAGTCAAGATAGCAACTCTTAATTCATTATCGTTAATGTCATTTTATGTTCGATGTGACCATTAAACAGGTTTTTACTTCTGTTTCCAAAGTCTTATTCAGAGGTCCTCAGTCTTTCTTTGTTTCTTGTTATAATTTAATTTTCTTCTTGTGTGAATACATTGACACCTTCACAAACTCTAACTTTTGCATTTTCCGTCACTGTCCTTCCGATTTCCTTTATCATCTTCATTTTACCTTGAATCTGATATTTCGGAATTTATTGTTCTTGTATATCAGACCTACAACACTTTTATATAACTGTAATTGTAACTACATTAGAATCCCGTTTGAGTAATTACCAGGGAATAAAGAGCAGTTTCGTCTTAAAATTTCATTCTGCTGTCAAAGATATTTTTTTGCTCTGAGGTCCTTTAAATTATCAATACCAGTTTTCTTGAAGATTGGTGTAATTATTGCTCATTTACATGTGTCATCGAAATGTAGGAAACATAAATTTTCGGATTAACTTACCTGTCATATATTAAAATTTAGCTATCAGACATATTCCTATTAATTTGTAACGCTAAATCAAGTTTAAGACAGAGCGCTGTCTTTAAAGGAAACTGGGGAAATGATTTCCAAGGTGATTTATTTCTTTTATGCCAATATCATCGTATGTGGGGCTCCATCTTTGGTTTCTTGAGCATGTTTATAGAATGTATTGAAGCTCGACATTTTTCACGTTGATATTGAGAATATCTTGGAGTGGACTTTGTATAACGAAACATTAAAAGAAACAAGGAAGATATGGAAACAATCTTGGACAGTGTTAACTACATGGTTGCAGCCACCATAAGTCCACTGTGGCTGGAGCAACGGTTGGAGGTGGCCACTTATTATGGATATTACCAATAAGGCGGCATCCAGAAAGTGTCACAGGACAACGATTGGATCAGCCCTGGAATGCTCCATTTATGGTTCACAGAAGCGTTCTCGCAAATCGAATCCTATAAACAACAGACAACAAGAGGTGATGGCCTTGTTCAGCTCTCCTCTTGACCGAAAAAGCGAGATTATGATTATATAAGTAAAATGTTTTCTTGTGTTTCTATCGGTTCTGTGCTCCTGCAAATAAGTAAATTTGGTCTTTCGAAGTGAATGTGTTTTGCTTATCCTCAGCATCACCATTCGTAAACGATATGTTGGTTCTATATATGAATACTTGTTCTGCTAATCCTTTTGACATCAACCTTCCTTATATAAAAAATAAATCCTTTTTAACTACAGTGCATATCCACTTTGCGAAACTTACGAACGTGATACAACTTCATTTAATGGTAATAAATGCTCGTAATTAGAATTACTTGGCGGAATCGGTAAAAACGCACCGTCGAAAATATTGACACCTGTGTTCAGTGTTTCGTGTGTCTTTGATGTGAGCCGGAGCCATCAAAAACAATTTTGGAAAACTATCAACATGTCTAAACTCTCAGCGAAATTGCCGCTTTTACTTTAACATTTTAATAAGCTCTCGATGGTACTGTACTCCATGTTATCAGTGGATCTTTTTTTCTAACTAAAATCATTTGAGGAAAACAGAAAAGTCTTTAGAGCTCCAGATGATCGGGTCCC
>NC_089750.1:15595052-15602552 GCF_040412425.1 Macrobrachium rosenbergii
TATATATATACATATATATATACTTTTTTAAGTTCTTACCTGGCCTACTTACTGTATTCCTTGTTCAGGGGTCTAATCTGGGGTCTAGCTCGTGAACATGGGGATTACTAATACACCTCGAGTCTCTGAATGCAATTGCTAGATCAGGCAGGAACCTTAATAGAGAAAAACAGTAGGCTGAGGGCCGTACTTCAACAAGGGGCTTTGCAGATAAGCACTTAGGTTTACTTTAAATGGAATTTATTTACAATTAAACACGTCAATCAGAAGACTGTGGAATGATAGGCAGATACAACAGGGGCTGCCACGTGGTTAGTTGTGCTATCACTGTAAAAAAATTGAATAGTCTATGATTAATCCTCTTGAAAGGGATACTGAAGAATTGATTGCAGTGGCCTTTTCACTGCGAGAAGCACAAGACAAGTCGATGTTTCCACAGCCTATGTACCGTGTGCAATTTGATAATACCAGAGGTTACACAAGGATAATTATAACGATCTCGGGCGAATCGGGGGTTGCACGGAGGGCCCAAGATAACTCGATTTCTGTACGATATACTTGCATTAAAATTCACACTAAGCTAAGTGAGTCTGGTCTTTGTGATAACTCGCACTTCAGAAAAGAAAATGAGTGCAGTGGAAGATTTAAGATACGTGACTGCTGAAAAAACCTCTAGTCAGGACGTTACTTAATAACGAAGCGATGAAGGGACCTTGTCGAATTTCAGCAGTTCTGGAAGGACGATTTAATGGGAAAATACACAGGTAATGCGACTGGGTGGTTGAAAGGACCATGTGGAGGGGTCAGCTCAATAAGGAGCATGGAAGGGGTTATGTGTGGGTCAACTAACGGGGTGTTTCTGAGGGCGACGGCAGCTGTTTCTCGCCTTATATGACTTTGGGGGCTTATTATCCTGCTCCTCCCAGAGGTCACTGTGATCTCAAGATGGCGGTTCAGTCACCTCGTTTTCCATGTTGGGATCTTTCCCAAATCCTGGTGACTACTGGCAAGTCATGTTTGCCATTTTTTATGGGAACCCAACCTTTCTGGCAGATTTTCGGCAGGCTTCGTCTCCATTCGCCTTTTACCTGAAAAGAGGTAATTCGAGCAGACACCAGGTCTTTAGGAAAGATAAGCAGATGCACCAAAAAGGGGAGCATGGAGAGAAATTTATATAGGGGCTGAGTTTCTTACGCCTTCCTCAGTTAGGTATCAGTATGAAATTACGTTATTTTGGGGTGCAAGGCAGTTTGGAGGTTTGGGTTGGCTTCTGAAGTGGTATCCCACTTAACTATATATATATATATATATATATATATATATATATATATATATATATATATATATATATATGTATATATAAAATATATATATATATATATATGTATATGTATATATATATATATATATATATATATATATATATATATATATATATATATATATATGTATATATATATGTATATGTATATAAATATATATATGTATATATATATAAATATATATATATATATATATATATGTATATATATATATATGTATATGTATATAAATATATATATATATATACATATATATATATATATATATATATATATATATATATATATATATATATATATATATATATATATATTTATATATATACATATATATATATATGTATGTATTTATATATATACACATATATATTTATATACATATATATATATATATATATATATATATACATATATACATATACATATATATATATATATATATATATACATTATATATATATATACATATAAATATATATGTATATGTATATATATATATATATATATATATGTATATGTATATAAATATAAATATAATATATATATATATATATATATATAGGTATATATATGTATATATATATATATATATATATATATATATATATATATATATATATATATATATATATATATATATATATATATATATATATCCACATACATATACATTTAGTATCGTAACATTCTCCGTATCCTCTACCCATCAGGAGTTTAAATGGGGCTGAGGGCCATGCCATACGACAATCCGATCACCTATCTCTAGCATAAGAATTTTTATCCCTAGAAACATTGCCGTCACGTCATAAGAACTTCCTGTTATGGAGACGTAGTGTAACATCGCAGCGTCATCTGAATCGAATATCTCAGGCAACCTGTTGATTTTCATGCAAGCGAAGTACAGCAATCGTTAAATAAATAAAAAAAAAAAAGTTCAGCTCGTCCTTTCTTAAAAATAGGCGTAATTTGGTGTTTTGGATCGGATTACCCTTGGTTGAAATACGGAGATCTCACAATCACTGAAAATTGTGGTAAAATACTAAGGATATAGAGCGTATTTGTACAATAATTCTAACTTTAAAAGTCAGACAAAAGTAAATGACGAAATTTTGTGAATGTGACATAAATGGCTTTTCCACAACGTTTTGATGAACATTTGCTTTCAAAATTATTTTGTGAGTGCCTCACGCGTGTGAAATCACGTAATTTGTGTCTATCAGCATTTTTATTGAACATTTCCACAGCAGAAAAGGTTTACTTTTGTTTATCTTAATCACTTACAATAAAACATCCCAGGCAATTCTGACGTAATCGCGTGACAGTGAAACTGGCAGATGGTTAATGATGAAAGCAATGCCATTCTCTTTGTTAATAAGAAGTCATACAGGCGAATAAGGGGGACCATTCAGTCCCTAGTAATAGTGAACCAATCACTGATTAAACGAGTAATTTTATTCCATATCATGGAAACATAATTCTAGTATAAGTTTTATATTCTCCTTAGTTTTCATAAGGAATTTATTGTAGGCGGAAAAAGAAATGAATAAACACAAATATGTGAATCGGGTAAATAAAATAATATTTTCTGGTGCATTAATAATTTTGCGATCACGATGTTTTTGCTGTATTTTAAAGTCCATTGCATTTATAATTACTTTTCCGTTTTCAGTTTTACAGTAAACACATCTTTCATGAGATCAAATTAATTTGCAAAATTAGTTAATAAAATATTATGTCTTGAAGGTATTTTGAATCTCTAAATCAGTCACATGCATCTGTGCTACTGATATCCACTGACAACACCGAGTATAGATACTATAATAAAGCCCAGGAATTTTAAGGGGAATGTTGCTACATTCATCAAGTAGCATGTGGGATTGATATAAAACGGAAACAAATATTTTTTCACTATTTTTTACGGATAAACCTTGCAATTTTAGGTCAATGGATTTATGTTCCGAGAAAGGGGGAATGAAACATGAAAATATTAACATTCAAATGAAAACAAATTTATTTTATATTATTTTGTGATGGAATATGGCGTTCTTCCTGCTTGAGGACTTTAAATGTTTCAATAACTGAAATGTTACCAGGAAATAATCTCAGTATTTTGGAATTGCTCGTTATTTCAATGATTCGTTATTGACATGAAGATATCGATGTAATTTACATCGAATGGCAAGATGAAAAGCGGAAACAATTTAGTTCATATGTAGGATTAGATTAATTTGTAAAATGGTTAATATACTTCCGAATATGTTGACCAATAAAAAAATTCATCTGGCATTATTCCAGAATGTTAGGCAATCACTGTCTTGTATGAAATTAGGATCAATCTCTAAGATGGAAAAAGGTTTATCCAGCTTAAATAAAAACAAATATTTACGGAGTAAACTTATGGCCACATTATTCCTTAACAGCTAACACTTGGCGCTTATTTGTTTTGTTCATATATGAACAATATTTTAGTTTTAACTGCGTTACTTATCTATTATTATGACTTCTGAAAGGCGTTGTTTGCCGTATTTCTCAGACTAACGCTGCTACTTACATCAGAACTAATACCTTAATACTATATTCTTCTACCATACATTAATTTAATTTTGGTCGAGCTTTCTCCATTCAGAAGAGTACCGGAAGATGATAGAAAAAAAAAAACAAAGAAGCAATAGCTTAATTCTTTCTGAGCTCAATAAAGTTATAAACGAGCTATCTCTCTTCTAGTCTTATTAAAGGGAACGGGAGTTGAGCAGAGGCTAAAAATTCAAACTTTGCCTCCCTCATGGTTTCCTCATTTCAAGAGACTTCCTGCGTCTGGTTATTCATTACACAAATAGAAACAGTTCATTGCATGTTGGGCAATGTATTTACACGGGTCTGGTAAATTTGAAAGGAGCATTCGACATGAATGCTTTTCTTAACATTACCTCATTCATACTTGAACTCCTGTTTTGTGAAGGATACGCATATGCAATATAAAAAAAAAGTCTCACACACACATGTACTGTATATATACGTGCATGATCCTACCACTTCCACTCGTCAGAGCCCGCAGATACAATGACCATAGTGATCTCTCTCTCTCTCTCTCTCTCTCTCTCTCTCTCTCTCTCTCTCTCTCTCTCTCTCTCTCTCTGCAGTTCCCTACTCAGTTTGAGTAAGTTTTCATCTGAAAACCTCAAAATATATGAATAAGACTTGAATGGACAAGACTCCTAGATTTACATAGCTACAGACAATTCTGCGCTTTGTTAATTGCATCGTATTTGTTACACTGACCGAGATATCCTTTTGGGACTTGCTATACATGAAATAATAATATAGCACGTATGATAATGTCCAGTTTCAAATATTTATGGTAAACAAATCAATCATATAAAAAATCTCGTATAGCATACAAAGAAGAAACGACCATGTGACTCTATTCAGTGAAAAGAGGCAATTTTGAGTATATTTGGGAATGTCCTACGTGTCATCAAAGATCAGTCTAACAATGAATACATATACTATACAGTAGTACAAAATATTAATATCACAAAGTGACTATAACTGCAAGTATATATCATATTTATTTGCTGGAAATATCATTACGGGAAATATATTCACTGGAAATAACGTTACTGGAAACATTTTGCGAGAAATAAGACATCATAGTAAACTTCATGATCACAACCTAGCATGTTCCTGGAACAAAAAAACCAGCTCGTATTGTCATTTCCTCACCTTTTTTGGGGTAAAAAGCAGGAGACGTGGTCACCACCTCGGCAAATATTCATTGCTTTATGAGATTCAATTTGCAAAAATGTTGCGGTGACCGTGCAAGTAGTCCTCTGGGGGCTGATCCAGAATTTGACTTTGTTATTCGCCTTCTTTGTGATGATCATGGCGACGGTTCTCTCCACCTTTTGTGGTTTCTTATTGGTTATTTTCGGCAGCCACTCCAGTTAAATGCATTGCTACCACTGACTGTACAGAAGGGCTGATTATTATTATTATTATTATTATTATTATTATTATTATTATTATTATTATTATTGTTACTCATTCTGCACAGTCGTCATTACTATTATCATTTTGTTACTGTCCTTGTGTTGTTCATTGTATCTATATTCTATGAAGTCGCTAAAGTGAAATGAAGTGCATTATTATTACTATCATACCAATGTCTATTTTTTCCTTTGTTGTGGCGAAGCCAAAGAGTACTTCAGCCAAATGTTTTATAATAAAGGTGACATGGGAATACAGCGCTTCTCTTGTTGGGTGCTTCATACGAGGCTGTGCAGGGTACATTCAAGATACTATGCCTTAAGTAAAGTACAGAGTGGACGCCATCATACGATCCTTTATACCGAGAACATTGCGATTATGAAAGAGTTTACCATTCAGTTGACATTATTGGCCACATGTGGTACTTAAAGTGATTTTCCTGCAGCCCTATGAGAGCACATAGATACATACATACATACATACATACATACATACACATATATATATACATATGTATATATAATGTATACATAGAAAATCATTGCGTAGCTTAATCTGAAATTATGAATAATTCCATGTCCTGACAGCCTTAAAGGGTAGCTTTTATTCGCCAGGAAAAAGTTATTTTGGAAGTGAAATCATTTCCGAGACCCAAAATCCAAGATTTCCTGGGGAACATTTGAGAATGGCAGCCTTAATTCGATTTTACCTGCCTATTATAATTACATCCATGTTTTGACGGCCTTATTCTGGAAGAAAGGCCAGGCACGACATCAGGTAGTAGGAGATCACGTTTGAATGGGCTGTTCATGAATTAAACCAAAGAATGTGTTTCTTTTCTCATCTAAGATAAGAAGCGAACGTCAGTATTAGCAGAGCGCTGGTGAATTACAGAACAGACATTTATACAAAAACATACTTATATATATATATATATATTATATATATATATATATATATATATATATATATATATATATATATATATATATATATATATATATATATATATATATATATATATATATATATATATATATATATATATATATATATATATATATATACCGCTACAACACACATGTATATATATCAAGCACCATCGAGAAAAAGGTGAAAATGGTTGTAAATTTTGACCAGTGTCGGCTATATTGCTAACTGAGCCATCTTAAGAGAACGGATACAAAGTGGTAGGAATTCATGACGCATATGCTAGCAGGACAGTACATTCGAACATACAAACGATTGAAAAACAAGCATTTGAACTTGACAGGTGTTTCTAGGCGGAGTCCTACCCTGTCTTCCAAGTGCCTTCCTTAAAATCAAGCTTTGCATACTTCTTTTGAGAGATATGTATAAAGTTTTTACATTCATGTTTTTATCGAAGGCGAATATCATTGAGTCTAGTTTTATAAAAGACTGTTTTGGTAAGAACATGAATATTAGACATGGCATGTATAAACTTGAGCCATTAATCTCAAAAGAAATATGCAAGAAGTTTAATTTCAAGGAAGGTATTTAAAAGACTGGGAGAAGGGAAGCGGGGCTCCCGGAGGCTTTGTAAAATTTGACTTGTCACTAATGAGGATAAGACTCCTGCTAGAAACACCTGTCAGGTGCAAATACTTGTTTTTCAGCCGTTTGTATGTTCGTATGTATTGTCCTGCTAGCATATATATCATGAATTTCTACCGATTGCACCAGTCCTCTGAAGATGGCTTAGTATGAATAAAGCAGAACACCGGTCAGGATTTACGACTGTTTTTCATTTTTTGCAGCTATATAAAGTCACATGAAAGTGTGATTATACGCTCTCTCTCTCTCTCTCTCTCTCTCTCTCTCTCTCTCTCTCTCTCTCTATATATATATATATATATATATATATATATATATATATATATATATATATATATACATATATATATATATATATATATATATATATATATATATATATATATATATATATATATATATATATATATATATATATATATATATATATACTGTACATATATACATATATATGTATAGTATATGTTCGTGTGAGTGTCTGTGTGTGTGTGTGAGTGTGTATGCCAACCATATGCGTTAAAAACAAAACTCCAATGGCTGTTTTTCTTTGACTCGTGTTCTGGTTAATTGTCAAAAACGTCCTAAAAGTTTCAATTAAACATAAGCTTTGTGGGTA
>NC_089750.1:15607552-15622552 GCF_040412425.1 Macrobrachium rosenbergii
GTGTGTGTGTGTGTGTGTGTGTGTGTATGTATGAATCGATAATTGTTTTAGGGAAAATGTTCTCTTTCTATTTATTAATTTTTCTCCTTTGTTAAGTTACTTGGGTTCATTATTTACTTTTTCACTTTACCAATATGTATACAAGATATGATGATCCTTTTAGCAAATGCATAAGTATAGTCAAACGGGAGAATATACTAAATGGCATAGTAATTTAAGAAGAATTTAGATGTTGAATTGGGGAATACCCGATAAACTGCAAATAAACAATCTGTATAAACGTGAAAGATTTGAATTACATAACTAATTTACTAAAAACCTATCATATTCGCAATGAAAAATTAATGCAAAGTGACTCTTGAATCTTGGACGATTGAATCTTGGAAGAGGCGAAACATAATGTTTTAGATAGTTTGGGCAACAAGTGATCTTCTTTCTCATAATTTTAATTACAAGGCAATTATACTTTTGACAACTTTATTGCGTTCTATTTAGCTTTACTTTTACTAGCCTTTCAACACATAAAAAAGAAGAGGGGAAAAGAAAATTATACCCGAAAGGATTTATATGGATCCATTCGGTTACAACCTTCTACTGGTCGTTTCAATTTTACGTAATTCCTACATTACACTATTCTTCTTATTGACGAAAGGACAAAACTGTGACTGTAGTTTTGCCTCTCTCTCTCTCTCTCTCTCTCTCTCTCTCTCTCTCTCTCTCTCTCTCTATCATAATTTTCGAGGAGCAAAGGGAAACTTCGGCAGAGAACGTTGGGAGTTACAGAGGGAGGCTTAGTACAGCCGAAAATCTTATCAAGTGTCACGAGAAATCTCTAAAGTTTTAATTAGGTCTTTTGTGGATCTTTGAGACTTAGTATTTCCAATTTCCCACGGGGCTGAGCTTGGCTTAAGAGCGCTGAGAATTGAGAATTTCATTAAGAGGGGAAATTGTTTCACAGAGCTCTTCCTAATCTGTGTGTGCGTGTGCGTGTGAGTGTGTCTGAGTGTGTGTGAATGTGTTAACTCGGACTATACGTCTGTTCCACGAGTGTTCAGAACTGCTCTCCCATCAGAAGAGGCTTTAATGGCTAAGTTAAGGCGTTCGGAAGCTGCGCTCTGATTTGTTATTACAGTCACCTGAGGGCTCCTGCCTGTCTGTCGTCAGTACCAACGGTGGGGGTGATTTCGTCGTCACAAACCTGTAGTTTTGTCTGTCTCTTATGTTTCTCTGTTTGTTACTCTGGCTGACTGTTCGTTTTTCTTTTCTCTCTTATGTCTTGAACATCAATGAAAGAAAGCGCTGATCTGCAGTTTCATATTTCTCTCTCTCTCTCTCTCGTACGGATCTGAAATAATTCTGAATGATTTGGTTTCCTCCCCACCCCCTAGTTCAATTGGCCCCCAACTCCATTTCTCTCTGTCCCTCTCTTTTCTTTATGTACTTGAAATAACACTGTATGATTTATCTTCATCTTCGTCCCCTGCCACAAACTCTCTCTCTCTCTCTCTCTCTCTCTCTCTCTCTCTCTCTCTCTCTCTCTCTCTCTCTCTCGTATTTGAGGTAAACCCAGATGATTCGTTGTCATACTCCCCTTCCCCACTTGCTGTCTCTATGGCTACATAAATATGTTAGATTTTTTTCATGAAAGAATTCAAAGCTAATTATAGCCTGCTAGTGAGGAGATGTAATTCTAGTAGTCACCGGTTCAAATGCAGATGACTTTCATTAGAAATAAAACCGCAAATGGTATATCTTCCAACATAAAGGAGACTTATAGAAACTGTTTGGCTTTGTTGAGGACAAGTTCCTTCTGGAGTGATTACTCCATGGAAATTAAAGGGTGGGACACATTTAGGTGTACACAGACAAAATTATACGATTCAAATTCTGAACAGTATCTGTTTATCGGAAGGCAATTATGACATTTGTTTCGTTAAACTGCCGTTCATAAATCGGCCAGCAATTCAAAGCTATTATGCCGTAAGTACAGCCATATTTAGGTTTCAAAACATCGAAATACAGTATTACACAAAGGTACCGATAATGAAATGTTATTACTCTTGCAGTTTTCCATCCCTTGATTTCGATCTGTAAATTTGCAATGCATTTTTGACATAGCCCCTTTGCAGTACATTCATAAATTTTCATTTTTTTATATGCTATGGCAATACTATTCAATCCATTTAATGACTTACATTATGAAAGTTGATCACCCTTCGTACTCTTCAATTAACTTTTAATGCAATATATTAATATTACAATCTCTCAATAATCAGTTATTATCAGTCCATGATATGAAATTGCAGTGCAATATTGTTTGAATGTATTCATACAGATATAACACAGGAAGCCTATAACATTTTTTATCCAGTGCTGTTTTCTCTCATTTACATGTAAATGTCCAGGTATTTTACAAATTTACCTACTCTGTATTTAAATGCATTCTAACAGTTTATTCAGCATTTGTATTTTTTGTCATGTTCTGGTTGTCTAGCAAATCAAGAGTTATACGAGTTAAGCTTTAAAAACTCGATTTTCATCTTGTCATATAATCCAATATTCATTTTATGTAGGTGACCTTTAGCTCGCATGTGGGATTTGGGCTTTATAAATCTGAGATATATGGCACCATTTATTGTTTCCCCTTAACCATATTATCTAATTAAAACCCTATCTGCAGCATTGCCGATGTTAGTATTATATCCAAAGGTGTCTGATGTATTGTTCTTTTTATTTCAACTGCAATATCCATGGTTAATTTAAATACGTAACAGATTCAGTATTTAAAATAAGGAGTATTTTAGGTGTTATAGGCTTATGATTACATGTCTGCCAGTAGTTTGTTAGTTGTTTAAGATTTCCAAGTGCTGATGTTCTAAGTTAATTTACATATTAAGTTAACTGGTTGACATACAGGTTCTTAGGTTTCAGATTTTAAGCGAATATTTCCCGTAAATCAAACTTTAGGTATTTTTTCCTGTTTTCAGAATATTTATCCCTCTATCTGTCCATGTATGTATGTATGTATGTATGTATGTATGTATGTATGTATGTATGTATGTATGTATGTATGTATGTATGTATGTATGTGTATGTGTGAGTGATATAGATGCAATTTCGACCACTTTGAATTTCCCGGGGTAGATGTTCTAAAAGATATAAGTGTGAATACGCAGCATATCCAATACATCTTTTTCGGCGAAACGGATATCGTTATAAAAAATAATGCAAAATTTGCAATACAGATCCGTCGAGTGCACTGGGATTTTTAAGTCAAACTGACTGCATTTAGACATGCTGAAAGCTTTCCATAAAAGTCTGTGAAAGCTTCCACCAACATCAAAGGAATAAAGAACAGTGAACACATATGTTAATATTTTGCAATGTGCATTTTACTCAGTGATTTAAACTGCAATCACATTTATTCTGCAATATTGAGCCAAATTACATTACTTGCTTTCGTATAACGATCGTGCATTTAAGAAGCAATGTTGCCGCTTCCGACAAACAAAAAATACAAAACTGATGAACAACATGTTTTTGTACAGAATCGAGCAAAGAGACCCTTGACACAAACAAAAACATGGCACTTATCAGGCCGTGTCCTCACCTTCTGGGTGAGGAAAATGCAGACGGTGCCATCACCCCGTCGGATGTTCATTATTTATGGGATTCAATTTGCAAGAATGTTTCTGTGAGGCGTAAATGGAGCCCTCCGGGGCTGATCCAATCGTTCACTGTGACTCCTCCCGGGGGAGGGCGCCTTACTGGTGATAATCATTATAAATGGCTGCTTCAAGCCATGGCCGTCTTATTCTGGTTACTTACGGCAGCCACTCGGCTCACACCAATGTCCAAGACTATCAGTTTTCATACCGTCTTAGGGAAAGTTTTTTCTTCCTTTTTTGTTGTGACCTGGGCATCATATGTTTTGAAAATGGGTTCATAGGATGCGGTCATAGCATGTGCAGAGAATTTCATGCGTTGCAGTATTCTTCGAATGAGCATTTCATAAAAAAAAGAAATGGATCACTCAGATGACCATTTAATACTACTGAAAAGGCAAAGAAAAAACGAGGTACAGTTGTGTTGCCTTTTCGTATTTTGTTGATCCTGTCACTCCTCATCTGTTGTTCGTGAGGCAGCTTAAACTTTCTCTATGGGTATGAGTGATCATAAAGAATATAGACACGAGAAAAATGGCACGTCTCTTCTTATGAGAAAGTAACAAAAAGAAAGCCAAATCTGCGAATTTCTCATTCTGAACTCGCTCAAATTATATTTATGCAATTAGCGTTGTACTTCACACTGATCACAGTTCAGCTTAGACAACTATAAAACGATGAACGCGATTCAGAGGATTCTTGGAATCTCTTTCAGAAATCGGAGAATCACTGAGCCTCTGAATATTTCAGAATCAGAGTTTAACGGCATTTCTGCTAACATGGATGTTTTATTTTTAGCTAGTTTTATTACTCACTGGAAATGATTGGGAATTGGCGTTTGTGAAGAGGATTCAAGGCTAAATGATGCGCAAATGGATGAAGATTAGAAAAATCTCTTAAGGATATACATGAAGAAAAACCGGTGTAATTTCATTAAATGCAATACTATTCATGATGTTATACTTTCTTTAGAATTATAAGGGATTAGGTTTGGATGATTATTACCAATCCAAGTCAGATAAAAAAGTGAACACCAGCGGGTTATATGATGCAAAGGTTCGCGTTTCTTTAAGGACAAGGACAAAATTTTTGGAGAGCAGAAATTTAATAACTGTTAACCAAAAAATACCGAGTTACCCTTTTCGCTCAAATCATTTCGAACGTGATTCTTCAGTAAAATATGGCTTCATTCGGTGGATTTACTTGTGCGTATGGGTTACGTGGAAATAATTTTATTTTCTCTTCGTATTGCTGTAATATGTAGAATACATTCTCGCACTTAGAATAATAATGCATACATATTTACGTATGTATGTATATATATTATATATATACATACATATATATACATATATATGTATATATATATATATATATATATATATATATATATATATATATATATATATATACTATATATATATATATATATATATATATATATATATATATATATATATATATATATATATATATATATATATATATATATATATATATATATATATATATATATATATATATATATATATATTAACCTTAGTTACAAAATCGAAGGAAGATTTAAACAGATGGTAGATGGTTAAAAATCGAAGAATAAGAAATTTTATTTGATGACATCAGTGTTGCCAAGTGTCACGGCTGGGTTTTTATTTTTTACAATCCCGTCCTGTTCATCTTTGGAAAGTAGCGTTGTAAACTAAATTCTTCTATTAGAAAGACTGTACCAGGGAAGTTAAAGATCACTTTTCATATGTCTGATAATTCTGTTTTCTTTTTTTTTCTTTTTTTCTAATAAAATTGCGTTAACGCTGCAACTCATTTTTTACAGCTTTTTTCTACTGTGGAGGCAAGATGGTAGCCCGAGGGAAGGACACCTTGCAGCGCTAATGAGGCAGGCGAGAGCGCAGTTCAAACTTGCCCTTAAGCATTGCAGACTGAATGAAAAGCAACTAAGAGCTGATGCAATGTCTAGAAAATTAGAATCTGGCGACTAGCCCCGTCTTTGGAAGAACATTCAATCCCTAAATCCCAAAACTAAAAAGCTATCACAGAGTGGGAGAAGCCGTTGGTGACGAGGCTATCGCAAGAATGTGGGGCGATCACTTCAGCACTATCCTGAATTGCATAAACGATCAAGACTCCCGAAGGGATCTAGATAACCTCGTTACTGATAATATTCAGTTCCGTTTCGCCGATCGTATTACGCCAGGTAACATCAGCGATGCCATAAACAACCTACCTAATAATAAATCGCCCGGCTGCGATGGTCTGCCTGCCAAAGCTTTCAAATTCTGCCATCCGATAATTTACATTTTGTTAGCTGCTCTATTCAATGCGTGCATAATTCACCAGTTTCTCCCAGACTTCCTACTCTCAGTTCACTTAATACCATTAATAAAAAAAACAAGTCAAAGGATGCAGCTGACCCTGGCAATTATCGCCCGATTGCAATTACTACAATTGCGTCGAAGATACTTGAGTCTGTTCTTCTAGTGAGACTTCTCCCCTTTCTACACACTACTGACAACCAGTACGGCTTTAAAGCAAACCACTCAACCGACACCTGCATCTACATACTGAAAGAATTTGCTGAACTATTACCTATCATCAGCCTCTCCTGTTTTCCTATGTTTTGTGGATGTGAGAAAGCATTTGACAGAGTAAATTACCTGAAGCTGCACAAACGAGGCACACCTCTGTATCTAATTGGCATCTTATGTTGTTGGTTCTCCACACAGCAATTCTGCGTCAAATAGGGTAACGTACTGTCGTACACCTTCGGCGCCCTAAACGGGCTCCGGCAAGGGGGCATTCTTTCTCCATACCTGTTTAACACGTACACAGGTACCCTGAATGTCAAACTGAACTCACTCCCAATCGGATGAACTATCAACAAAACAACAATAAACAACCTCTGTTACGCCGACGATATGGTTCTGATTTCCCCATCAGTGCAAGGTCTCCAGCGACTCATCGACACCTGTCGCCAATATGACAGAGGAATTTGATATCCTATACAACGAAACCAAGACCAAGTGTATGTCGCTGCTCCCGAGATCGCTTAAGCATATTACAGAACCACTAATTTTCCTCGGCAATCATCGTCTAGAATTCGTGCATGAATTTCCGTATTTGGGCCACATTTCATGGACGACTTAAAAGATACGGCAGACATAGAACAGAGGCGTCGTAAACTATGTGGAACTGGCAACATGATTGCAAGGAGGTCTGCCTTCTGTCACCGAGAAACGAAACTGCTGCTCTTCCGCTCGTACTGCTACAGTATATATGGGTGTTCCCTTAGGACGAACTATACCCGAGAGACCATAAGACGTATCACTGTAGTTCACAATGGCATTCAGAGACCGTCAAAAACACTCCTCGCTATCACTCAGCCACGCAGATATTCATAGAAAACCACCTGGATAATTTGAAAATCATTGTGAGACGAACAATGTCCAGTCTGATTACCCGACTGAGAAACAGCAGCAATTCGTTCATTCAAAGCATCCTAAGCAGTCAGACAAGAAGAATATCTAAACTGTGGGAAAGATGGAATAATGAGGCGTCTGTTCTTTAAATGTCTTATTCTCTATTTTTGCTATTATGAAGTGTCATCTCCAGAATCTGTCATTATTATTATTATTATTATTATTATTATTATTATTATTATTATTATTATTATTATTATTATTATACTTCTACGTTTCTTGTTATTTTTGGTATTTTTACTTTTGATTATTACTGTCATTAATATCATTGTAGAGTTTTGCAATTTTCAATATTCGTATTTAGCCTTCTGGACCTGACTTCTGTAACCACCTATGGTCCCCAGATGGAAATTAATCGTCTGTATCTGCATTTTTTATTGTTACCATTCTTAATTTTTTTCTATTATTCTCCATATAGTTACTGTCATTACCATTATGATGAATTCTATTTTTTCTACTTCTTCAGCAACTGTGTGGATACTGCCGATAATTATTTTTACCCTGTTACCTTATGTATCTAGAATGTGTATATTGTATTTGTATATTCCATGCATATGGCCCTGCGCCTCAATAAAGATTATTATTATTATTATTATTATTATTATTATTATTATTATTATTATTATTATTATTATTATTATTATATCTTTCATCAAGTGTCAGTTGCAAATCTGAGGTCATACTGGATATAATTGTATATAATTAATCTATCTGTGTCCACAAACATAAATAGTTGATATGAAGCAATCCACAAAAACAGTATAACTGAGTACTCTCTCTCTCTCTCTCTCTCTCTCTCTCTCTCTCTCTCTCTCTCTCTCTCTCTCTCTCTCCGTAAATTCGAATGTTTGTCTGTTTAAACAGACAGCCATAAAGGTTACCGGTACAAAGAAGTTTGTTTGAGAACTTCTCCTTCAAAGTTCTTTCAACCTTTCCTTACTGACTCGCTTCGAATACTTCATCCTCCGCTATTGCAAAACTCGCCAGAAGCTCATTTAAAACACTTGCAGCCTTGGTAGCTTCAAATCTTTATTTGAAAACTGCGACGTAAACACCTCTTGTCCGTTCACTTTTATATTTCTATGACGTGCTTTGTCAAAGTACTAAATGAAAGATATTGCCTAAAAGGAGAATACAGATGAAATAGATGGTAAGGAATTTAATAACATTACGTAAAGTACTTGTTTTAGAATAAAATGTATACCAGGATTCATTCCTGTATATCAGCTCATTTTAACGAGAATTAAATAGCCAAGAAAACTGTGTACTATTGACCCAGACATGTTGGATCCTACTTTTTTTTCTAGAAAAAAAGGTCTCTATACACCATAACCTTATAATAATAAGTTTCAAGGTTTATGACCTTGAAAAGAAATTGACAGAACATATTATGAAAGTAAATCTCTTATGGGTTTTTGAATGCGAAAGGATGTGCTTTCACGAAATTACGTTCTTCACTCTTACATATTTAACATACATACACATTATGAATATATTTTTATTTGATAATGTAGGACAGTGTAATGAGATCGACACAGAATTAAATATATATAAAGTTCCATCATTTAATGAAATGCGACTGCACCGAGTTCGACATAAAATCAGTTTGACAAAATTTCAGCTCCCAAGAAAAATACATATTCACTGTGCTTCTAAGGTATACAAGTATGATTTCTGTGAAAACTGTACTGTATATTGTTTTACTCATAAGGTACGCGTCATTAAGGACATGAAAAAGATATAAAAGATTGAAACAAATTCAAACGAAACTGTGCCTGGTACTTTTTTTTCTTTTTATACGCAAAATTTTTTCATATAAAATACTCCCACCAATATGACCGTTTATTTAAAAAAAATTACGGCTGTCCATTTACGGTGCTTTTTTTTATTTTGTAGAATGTCGTCATGGAAAAAATATCATTCATATATGGAACACTTTCATGCAATATTTGCATACACAGTAAACAGGTTGATACAAATAAACTTGCTATAGAAGTATAAGTCAAACATCTCGGTAAAAATAAAAAGAAAATAATAAGGTGTTTTCAATGAAGAGGAAAGCAGACAAAAATATGACCATATCCATTTTTTAATTGGAAATAATAAGGAAATGAACTCTTTAGCTATGCAGAGGACTTCATTTCTTCCCGGAACAACATGGAACATTTGCCTCACTTTCACCTGCACCAGAACTGAATAGAGCATACAGAAATAAAAAATAAAGCAGATCAAGTCAAAGTCAGACAGGACCAAAAACAGGAGTTCTCAACCCACGCTTGTAGGCACGCTAACAATAATAATGTTCTTATACAAATATTCCAGAGCAATTCGGAAAAAATACTTATTTATGGCCAATGATTAGGAATAAGAGGGAAAAACACTTATCAGATTACGGACAGTGGTCAGCATTTTGTGTGTGTGTGTGTGTGTATGTGTTTGACAGAGAGAGAGAGAGAGAGAGAGAGAGAGATACGACTTGAGGTAGGTAGCATGTGTTTTCAGGATGACATAGGGGACAAAAGGAAACCCAGAAGACGGCATGGAATTGGAAGAGGGAAAGAAAGAGAGAGAGGAAGTGAATTATGGCTACAAGGGGGATCTGTCGCTCTGACCCTCATCCTACTTTATAGCTATTAGGAACATTGTGTGTCTCCGGGAGAGGATGAGATTCATTTACGGAGGAGAGAGAGACCGAGGATTCTGTACCTTTAATGGGAGGGGCTTTTCCCTTACAAGAAGCTGGAACAGGGAAAATATATCAAGGTGTCGATGAGGTATCGGGCTGGCTGCTCCTCCCCTTGGTAATATTGTTGAACTTGGTAATACAAGTTTTAGGAATTTAGAAAATATTCAGAAAGCTCCTTCACTTTTAATCCAGCACTGTTGTACGAATTATATATCAGAAATTCAAAAGGGGCTATTTAAAATTAACTGTGTAGCTGTTGCTGCAAGAGAATTTGACAATCTGCGTAAAAAAGATAAGTCAGCCACTGCCTCATATTGAACAAAGTTTATAGAGCCATGTCATGCTGTGTTTCCTATTAAGGAATTCTAGGATTTCGTGGTACATTTTATCCCCTCAAAAATTTATTCAATAAAAATAAATTGTGAAAGTCTTATCAATATTCTCGTGCAACCGACTTATTCCCAAATCGATGAAACTTTTATATAAACTATAAAAATAAGGTACAGGAAAAGCGACAATTCTATTTCCTATGGGGTTTCGTCAACTACACTCATTAATATTAGCGGATCTACCGATGGATTTGCATGGGATGTACTATCCGTAAGTGCATTTACCATACAATATAGTTTTTCATGGCCCTTCGTGTAGAAGTCAGTAATGATTTGTTTATTTTTATAAAAAATAAAATCGTAACTTCTATCAGTAATGTGGTACACATATATTTACACTGTTTGTATGTATATATGTATGTATGTATAGTTTGTATGTATGGATGTATGTATGTACAGTATGTATATATATATATATATATATATATATATATATATATATATATATATATATATATATATATATATATATATATATACTGCCAATTTCTTTTGCATAAAAAGACAAAATAACGGAAAATACATGAATAAACAGATGAAAGTAAGACTTGAAAATACCTGTTCGAATCTGGTATCTCAAATGCCAGGCTGCTCCTGTTTCCCAGGGAAAATCACTCCCAAGTATATTGGAATTTGCATAAACAGATTTTCTGACTGAATAGAGAATACCAGAAAGACATGAAAGCACACGAACTCACTTTGCGCTGGCTGCAGATTTTTGGACACTCCAAACAGCAATGGAAATGGCAACAACTACGAAATAACAAAACTTTCTCGCATTATCTAAGGCCAGAGATTTCTTGGGACTTTTTCATTCTTCGCGACGTGAAAACCGAAGTCGGAGGAAAACGACCCAGGAAACTGATTTGAGATGCTGGCATTTTTTAGGAAAGTATTGAATTTGTAATGGAAAAGATAATTTTAATGCTGAATTTACCCGGGAAAGTGAATGTGAATGATAGTATGTCTCACAAACTTGTCGACAGCAAGAAAATTCCATGAATATCGTTACTGCCTTAAAACCAACGAAAATAATAAAAGTTATTAGAGAGAGAGAGAGAGAGAGAGAGAGAGAGAGAGAGAGAGAGAGAGAGAGAGAGAGATTTCTTCTTCATCTTCTTTTTCTTTTGCTTATTATTATTATTATTATTATTATTATTATTATTATTATTATTATTATTATTATTATTATTATTATTATTATTGTGGTAAAAGTATCGAAAGGGTATGATAGCAACAGGGCGGATACTGATCCAAACAGGCCTCATCTTAAGCTTTCCCTAGGACACACGCACACGCACTCACAAACTGTAGTAAGTCTTTTTTAAGTTGATTTTACTATGTAGGGGCTGGGCGGAACGTCATTCCTTGTACCAGGCCTAACAGGTGAAGAAAAAAAGTTTAGGTCACGGAGAAGCACAAGACAGTGCTGGAGAGAGAGAGAGAGAGAGAGAGAGAGAGAGAGAGAGAGAGAGAGAGAGAGAGAGGGGGTACCACTAGGGTACGCTGAATACTCAGTGACACACCATAAAAATTCTTATTCTGTAACTAGATCTAAATCCATCAGTATCACAACAGATTTGTAAATATGTCTCCATTTTCGGTTAAAACACGCAACATGATAACATAGAGGGTTATTTTTACTGCGGGAAACGAAATGTGGGACACTGATTACAAACGAATGAGCGTTTGAATTCTAGAGCTAAATTACGGAATTTACTGTTATTATCAGCAATGGCACGAAGATAGTATGTGAATGTTTCATTTATATCTTGCCAAATCTTATGACTTTTCTCTAATATTTTCATGGAACGACTTTACACATTCAGCTGAAAAGTGACCATCAATAAATAATTCACGATCGGTGCTATTTATAAGCATGTAAATGAGAAAGTTCAAGTATATGCAAAAATATCAACTTTGAAATTGGTCTGTGTTAGCTCAGTTAAAAAAGTACAACAGGTAAATAATATATAAAAATTATAAAATCTTCCAAAATTTAAAGTTAAATCACATCGTCGCTTCATGGCCATTAATGCGGGGAGATCCCCCTTTTTTCCTGTTTAATACGACATTTACTACAGATTTATAAAAATGATTCATTTGGATCCACGGTTGAAATCCCAGACGGTCCAAAGAGGTCCACTTTGTTAAAGGAATGGACTGCGATAGATCCTAGCAAGAAGTGGTCCCAGTTGGTCTCGTTCAAGTCAGTAAAATAGCGAAAACACATTACCACAAGTGACGTACGCTGTCTTTTAGCTTTCCGGAAAGAGGTTCAAAGAGACTAAACAATGAAGAAAAAGAAGATGGTTGGAAAAGAGAGAGAGAGAGAGAGAGAGAGAGAGAGAGAGAGAGAGAGAGAGAGAGAGGTTTAGAAAATAAAATTTACAAATATGACCAGACTTTCTAATTTGACAGGTTGAAGTATAGGCAATAATGAAATAAAAAAAAATTACTACACTGAAATTTGAAGCTCAAATAAAAATTCTCTCAAACCATGCATGCTTATAAACAAAGTGCTTTGCGCATGCAATGTCACAATATATGATACTACGTTTTACTGGAACCTTTTTGCTATTCAGTTTTACTATTTTATGTTTCAATCTTATTTTGCGATGTATATCAAATGTCACGCTTTGAGATTTGGTACACCCTTCGCAATCTTTAAACGTAATACCTGTAAGTGTCTTCGAGTGGTATTTCAAACTTAATGCTAAGAATATGACACTTCTCATTAGAATGATAGAAAGGATCTGTTGATTTACGTTGACATAGCTATTAAAATGTGTTACTTCGAAATGAAGGCAAGTTAATCTTATTAAGCCAAATATCGATTTATGTTCCGTGGTTTTACATGAGTTCTTTTACCAGCTTTCCGCAACTATAACGTATGAAGCTTAGGTATGCAGTATTCTATAAGAGTTCATAAACACCTACGTTAACATTTAGGGCATAACATTTTCAGGTAATGCTCAAGAATTTAATTAGGAGTTATAGGCTACAGTTCATAAAAATTATACACAATATTTATTTTCCATGTGTAGACATAATACTCAACAGTAAAGACCTTGGTCTCTGAGCAAGTCCTAAATTACTTTTTACATATTTAGATTGAGCTCAAGTGTTCAGCGCACTCAAACTTGAAACCTCATAAACAGCAAAACAGCATAGTAAATCGTCAAGCATTAAGAAATACTGTTATGGAATTACCATAGACGTCTACTAAACTGAACCCATTGAAATGAAATATAAAGATTATAATATTCATGCTCAAATGTCAATATAAATCTATAAGTAGCTCTAGAATGAACGAGGTCCCCTGAAAAGTAGGTTAAATAACTTCAAACAAAGACCTTGACGGCAAACTAAAACGTTGTTTTCCTTTTGGTTACTTATAGCTGCCCCAATTAACCCCTGAGCAATAGGTGATCTCCTTTTTGCATATATAATTTTTTTTAGGAATATTTTCTTCTATACTGGAATGGCGTCGAGTCTCTACAAATGTCATTTGAGTCTTATCCTGTAATGGTATTCAATATTGTCATCCAGTTTCTCAGGTCGGCCAAACTATGTTCTTATAAAAATGTTGTTCATTTTTTATCTAAAAGATATAATTTTAATTTAATTTTCCTGATAATTTGTTCGGGATTAACAAGATATGAAATATTCATATGTTGCTCATCCACCACTATTTAATAAATTAAAAAATATATGAAGCCGGAATGCGTGTTATGTATATTAACCAAAGAAAGTACGTTTCATCAAGCTTGCTTTTTCTTCATATAAAAACTTAGAAGTACAGTGCTAACACTCTTTAGTAAGCTTAGTGGTAATTAATTGATGACTTGAAAACACAATAGAACAGAGCTGAAAAGCGATATTGATTTCAAATAGATGTAAAAGAAAGTGTTAAAAGAATGGTTAATGATGGGAACTAAAAATAACTGAAGCACAGTTTATTTTGAACAGATTCCTTGGCGCCTTCGCGGCTCAAAAGGAGCCGGGCGTCAAATAGATTTACAATTATCTTGAATTTATTCGTCTTCCTTCCACTTTCTTTCAACTAAAGGGAAGCTATTAAAATGTTGACGCTATTCGACGGAACAACTTCAGGGAAACAATCTCTATACGAGTAAAAAATAAAAAAGACTTCATATCACCCAGGATAATTATGTTTTCCCGTTTTCTTGACAAAAAAGAAAAAACATTTATTTAGGCTGGGGTTTATGGCTGCAACATCGAACATCCTAAAGTGAAGTTAAATTACAGATTAGAGGGCTAATTGCGAATAATGACTCTCGTCCATATCTATTTCCGGAGACTCATAATTGTTGTAATCGATTGACCCCTCGTTCCTTTGCTACCTCCCCCCCACCTTCCTTCCTCCAATTTTCCTTCCTCATCCTCTTCCACTTACTTTTGATCTTTCTCATACGTCTCCTTTTGCTCTAAAACATTTTACAGTTTTATTTTTCCCTGTGCATTTTACCTAGATGCTCAGTCATTTTCACTGTCAAGCAGTATGTTTTCATAGTGAATCTGATTCCAAAATTAGTTGGTCCCATTACCCACAAACCACAATTATCATTCTGATATACTGTCTCAACAACGATTACTGGGAATAAATCTTCCATACTGTTTAACTAAGACATAGAACAGTTGTGGGAAATTATCGTTTCTTCGAAATGAGACAGTACATGCCTTTCGAAAGGGATTAATGTTCTCTATTAAATCTGCTTTCTTCAGGGTCCGTTTCTTTGGCA
>NC_089750.1:15625052-15650052 GCF_040412425.1 Macrobrachium rosenbergii
AACATATTTTTAATGGTAACTTTATAACGTTTATATCCACATTGCCAAATTTCATCTCAATCTTCATGATTCGTTTTTTGTGTGCTGCATCTTTAACTAAATTACTTACAGACTGATGAAGAGATAATATTTCTTTTCTGTCGATTGCCTTGATTTACATTACTATAGTTTGCATCACGAAATCATTTATTTATTCAACTAAGCTTCCATTTGATGAAAAATGTTGGCTTATTAACAGACAAAATTTTAACTTGCTTCAGGATTTTTAGTGTTGAATCAGACGCAAGGTAGATACCATAAATATATATGGCCAGCTGTATCATCTGTATCATTAAAATGAGCAAAATAGATATTTGTGGAATGTAAGAATCTCACCAGTTATGCTTTGACGAAACAACATTGCTATCTAAGGTAAATTTCATTGGACTGTGTAAGCAATTGTTGATTCTTTATTGTCATTCTTTGAGAGGGCTCCTTGATGATAAGTATCCTTGAACGTAAGTGTTGTGTAATTGGAGCATCCTTTCAATTTTATTTGAATAATTTAACACTTCTCATTACACTAAATGATTTATCATTTGTATATTTTTATGAGCTAACCTTCCAGGTAACAAATTCTTATAGAGGGTGGTAAAGTACATATTGGCATCTATGAATGTTTTATTTACGAAGGCTAAAACCTTTCCGAGACCGTTGTACCTCAAATATGTTTTATTCTATGAAAAAGAAACCTTTGCAGTACGTAAAAATAATGGTAACGAAAAAAACAGACTTGCCGTTGGGTTTAAGTACAGGCATGAAAGAAAAACAGAATGGGTTTTCGGAAAAAAGATAAAAAAGGACAAAAAAAGAAAAAAAAGGGAAGGAGGGGGAGCAGAAGCGAAGGGAATCATCGATTACGATAATTATGACCCTCCCGAAATAGATATGGACGAGAGTCATTACTCGCAATTAGGCCTCTAATCTGTAATTTAACTTCACTTTAGGATGTTCGATGTTGCAGCCATTAACTCCGACCAACATAAATGTTTTCGGAAAAAAAAAGTAAATATATCCTGCGTTCCGAGCGCCCTTTCTTCACGAACGAAATGAGAAGGTTTTCTCAACAGAGTGAGTTGTTCTGCGGTAAGGCTTTTTAATGGCTTCCCAGTGAGTGAAAGGAAGTGTTAGAAAGATAAATACACGCCCGCAAACACACATTAAACGTTTGATTCTTATGCTATTGAAAAGATTAATTTCCTGCCGCTAATCATTTCTAGTTTGCCACAAACTAACTTTGTTTTTATGTAAAAACAATGAGTTCCATAATATTACTCTGTACTCCCCTGAAAGTTTCCACCAGTTCGCTGATAATTTATCAGATAAAACGCTAGAAGCATGCTAACTTACTTATCGCTATTTCCTTTGCTTTTAGTGGTACAAAGCCCTTACTGACACATTCAGTATATCATTAATCCAGGAATAGCGATCCATTAATACTACGGTTAAAAGGATATCGTGATAACTTTATCATAATAATGTGATCGTTTATAATTTCAGTGTGAATGGTATATGAATGAGGACAATGCAAATTGTCTGCTTGACAAATACAATACACGTACACGTATATATATATATATATATATATATATATATATATATATATATATATATATATATATATATATATATATATATATATATATATATATATATATATATATATATATATATATATATATATATATATATATATATATGGTGTGTGTGTGTGTGTTACAGTCAACATGCGTAATCAGTCATTACGCGTAATGACTGAAATTTCAGTCATCACGCTTAATGCACTTAGGGGACATTTGATCCCCCAGGAGCTAGTACTAAACACGGCGAAACAGTGAGTCACCTACACTGTTTCGCCGGGTTTAGTACTAGTCCCTGGGGGTCAAATGTATTTCGTCGTGTTTAGTACTAGCTCCTGGGGATCAAATGTCCCTAAGTGCATTACGCGTGATGACTGAAATTTCAGTCATTACGCGTAATGACTGATTACGCATGTTGACTGTAACATATATATATATATATATATATATATATATATATATATATATATATATATATATATATATATATATATATATAGTATAGCCCGGGCTTGTATTAGCTAAGCAAACTGCTTCATATTTTCTTAGGCAAGAAAAAAAACAAAATTGCAGACAAATACTATTACAATGAAACATAGTCAAAACCTGTGTTGTATGAGGGCGTGAAATGCGGATTGTTCGAGAGAAAAAAGATAAAACTGGGGTCTTTATGCGATAAAATGATTCAGTATTTGCACAACAGGTCATAGATGACTGAAGATGGGTCTGCGGTGATTCTTTCATACGCGCATCCGTCACTTCATTATATGAATGGGTATCCTCACAGTAAATGTTTATAAAATGTACTTGGACGTGGTGTTCAGTAGACAGTTAGTTTGTTTATGTAACAGTTTGAAGTAAGTCTCAGTGTTGGAAATGAACACAACAATGATAATCGTCAGTCTCTAATCTTTAAGTAATTGCCTTAATCGACTTTACATTTCAAACACAAATATCAATCTAATTTTCAAAATGTCTTCTACCAAATCGCCATTTTATGCTTCATACATCCAAAAATGTCTTCGCAAAAAATATATTTCACCACAATTTGCGGAGCACTGGTAAAATTATATTTTATTATATTCGTGTCTAATCCTCTCTCTCTCTCTTTCTCCGTCTCTGTCTCTGTTTGTTTGTCTGTCTGTCTGTCTATCTCTCTTTCTCTCTCTATTTACTTAGTTATTTTCATGCTTTTGAACATGTTCGAGAAACAATCGTAAAATTGAACTTTATTATACCCGTGTCTAATCTCTCTCTCTCTCTCTCTCTTCTTCTTTTTTCCTCTCGCTCTCCCTCACCTATTTTTTTTTTTTATTTACTCAGTGGTCTTCTTGCGTTGCTCTGTCTCCGCGAAACGCTTTCAGAGAGCGAAAAGACAACAGACAGCACTTTAGGCAATCTGTTTGCCCTGGTTTACTGACTTGAGAGCGAAGCCAACTGGGGCCACTTCTTGCAAGGATCTATCACAGTCAGGTCCTTCTTCCGAAGGGCACCTCCTTGAAATAACAGCAGGGTTCTCGAGATAAGAATTTAAATGAATCATTCTTTTTATAAATGAGTAATTAACATTCTTTGGGAAGGTGGGCCGCTGCTCTAATTTGCTTCAGGTGAAGAGGGATTTATTCAGGGCAAGCGGAGAAACCAGTTTGGAATTGGTTGTATTCTGGGAAAGGGTTGGTTTTTTATTTTATTGAATTTTCTGTTAATCTATCGTATCTTCGTGAAAAGCCTGTCTGTAGGTAACTACATAAAGTTCAAAGTTCTGTCCGTAAAAACACTGTTGAATGCAAGGGAGAGCGATTTCTGTAAGTTCTGGGATAAACCTAAAGAAAACGTGGATCTTTAAAAGGCAAATGAATGTGACAGTTTCCCTTATATTTCCAATCTTTGTGTATGATTTGAAAGTTTAGAAAGTTTAACTGATGCATTATAAAGTCTTCCTTTTAATTTGAATAATTTTGAAATGATTAAAGTATATATAATTTTGATGATTCTCTTCCACGGTGTAATGTGTATGTATATATATATATACATAAATACACATATATATAAATACACATATATATATACATAAATATACATATATATACATATGCAGTATATATATGTATATATATACACATATATATATATATATGTATATATATGAAGCAAAAGATAAATCCATTTTGTATGAATCATAAGCACACTTTTGTTATTCATATCAGCACACTATTATTTTTAAGACAGTGATCAGGCAGATATGTATGGCAATTTGTGATCCTTCCTCTACAGCTTCCAATCTCTGGTCAATTCTTTCCCAAATCTGAAATGTTCTTAAATTTTCTTATGCAGTGCTTTCGAAGGACAGCAGAAAAACATCATTCCTTTTTCTGCTTGGTATAGACTGTTTCTTGTTAAGGCGAGGTGTGATCTTTCAGCCAAAGCTACAAAAACTTGAAAACTTATTAATTCAGTGATGTGGCTTCAGTGTTCTGTTTACAGTCGATTTCTTAGGGTTGACTGCAGACACTCTCCAAAGCTGTTTAAACTACAGGTTGCTTTCCATAATAGAGAATGAGTACAGAGGACGAAAGTTGGAATTTATCATGGAGGTAAAAGCCAAGCTTTTTGGGGGTTTATTCTGCTTGAGTGGGTGCAATAAGGGGCGTCCCTTTATCACGATGGCCATAAGACCATATAAAAGAAGCAATGGGTTACAGCGGAGCCTGAGAGCCAATGGAGAGAGTAAGTAAATATGTTAATACTTCTTCATTGCTTCTCACTTTATTCGTTACTACGTTACATTTCTGGCAACATATATAGAATCTACTGGTCACTTTTTATCAGATACATATGCAATTGCAATAGCCAGAATGCTTTTTATTTGATTTTCTTCTCATATGAATGTTTTTGTTTATGATTCGTATCCTTATTATCATTTGTTCGTTCTTGCTGTTTTTAGACTGCTATGCTTGCTCTCTAAGTATTACTATTACTTCAACAAAAACAACAACCATATTTACCAATGTTGGTATAATTTAACTAAAAGTAATCAGCTCTGACAGCAATGAGAAAAATAATTAATTATATTACTTCCTTACTTGCTTTTATTCTAATGTCGTTGAATGAGTTTGTTCTGGACTTACTATTGATGCCTTTTTTTTTTTATTTAATATCTACTCCAATAATAATTTAAAGAAACATGAAACTCAAATGATTAAAATAATTCTACTCTAGCTACGAAGGACTTAAACATTCAAAAGAAATAACGCTAAGCGTAAGAAATTATTGTATGAGCTTTTTTTTTCTCGGTAAAGTTTTTAATCATTAAGAAATTGTATACGGTCAACGTTTTTTTTCTAATCGGACAGGGACCAGAACTATTGTCAAAATTCACTAAAACTTTTGCCAGACCCAGTATCCTTACGTCTTCAATTCTGGAATCTTCCTCAACGAAATCTCTTGCCTCTTCGTGAAGTTTGAAGAACATTTATTATGAAACGTTTTTGTATATTAGATTTACTCATGTTCGTAAACAGAATGTGTCGTCATATTTGAATTTCGCTTTGCATACGACCCATAACTATAATCTTATTTTGGTCCGATTAGGTTGGACCATCTGATACACCTGTATGAAAAGATTAGTGCTATTTACACGCCTCTTTTCTGGGCACTCAGTGCTTTAATGTTTACTCAAACGAATTGCAGTCAGAACTTTAATGGCGTAAGTGTATGTTTTTCAGAAGGCAGAAGTAGGAAGGGAGAAATTACAAAGCGTTCCAATTTTATCTTTTTCATCTTTCATCTTCTCTGCTGTGCGTGTCTAAGGACACAATTTCAGTTTTAATGAAATGAATTTAAACTTTTTGTGAAAAAACTGAAACTATTGATCAACTGAGTTCAAAGGTATTTGTAACACAAAGTCAGTTTACATACAAACATATATACATACATACACACATATACAGTATATATGTGTGTGAGAGTGTGTGTGTGTACGTGTGTGTAAAATCATATGTATCATATGTAAACTTTGTATGCGATTGTCCACTGAAGATATAAACCTGATTTTAATGATACATGTAGCCTTTTCTCTAAACTCAACACTTGATTTGAAGACCTTTTTGAAATTCAGAGAGCGATTTTACATACTAACATATACTTTAAATGAGTTAATCTTTCTTGGCCTTTATATAAGGAAATGGGCAATACCAATATTTCAGGTAGACTGGGGTGAAGTGAACATGTTATGTATACAGCCTGGGTGAATATATGTACATATTTGTCTTTGTGAGCAACGACTTGCCATTAAATAAATGAAGATAGGGAGCAATTAGAAGGTTATGTAATGGAGTCTATCCTCAGGAACGATAGCTATCACAAAGAGGGACTTGCTCATACAAAGGGAGACTTAATAGGCCTCATGGCAAAGAGAGAGAAAGGACTTAAATATGGAGAAGTGAAACAGACACGAAAGATAATTTGTTAATGATAAAGACAACACTGACAGGACAAATGAATCGAAAAGAAAAGGAGGAACGTAGTATCCTACGTAGCAAAGGGAGAGAAAAGACCAAAACTAGGGAATTTTCTTACAGATTGAATCTGATAATTTAGGGTAATGTTGATACAAAGAAATTAAAATATAAAAGTATGGAAAGATAATAAAGATTTAATTACTTCAGGAGTGTCATTAAACAGATTTCTGGATGATTTCTACTTAAAAAAAACAAGTAAAAAATGCGCCGAAGTTTCTTCATCACAATCGAGTTTTCCGTATAGTGTATAATCAAGGCCACCGAAAATATATTTATCTTACTGTGATCTCGGTATAATGCTGTATGACCCGCGGCCCATGAATCTTTAACCACGGCCCGTTGGTGGCCTGTCCTGTATCAATCGTTGCCAGATGCACGATTATGGCTAACTTTAACCTTAAATAAAATAAAAACTACTGCGGATAGAGGGCTGCAATTTGGTATGTTTGATGATTAGCGGGTGAATGATCAACATATCAATCTGCAGCCCCTCTAACCTCAGTAGTTTATAAGATCTGAGGGCGGACGGAAAAACAAAGCCGGCACAATAGTTTTCTTTTACAGAACACTAAAAATTTTATGCAAACAAATATTTATTAGAAAGAATAAAACGAGATTCCACAGACCGTCGTCAATGACGGTAAAAATAGAAACTCAAACTAAATACAAAATTTCCATTCAATGCTAACAAAAGTCAAGAAAATCTTCGTTTTTTCGGGAAGTCCAAGAGCTGCCTACAAGAGACATAACTTGGATGGAAGATTTACTGTGCAATAAGGACAAAAAAATATTTGTAAGTTATTTAATAGAGCGATATTTGTGAGAGCAACAAAGATTCTGAAGCGGTAATTCCAGTCTGTGGCGCTGTTGGGACTGCTTTGGTGACTTATTTATTCAAAAGCAATTATGACACGAAGGAAAAAATTGTCCAAGAAAACTGTAAATTATAGCTGATAAACTAATGTGGCCGGACTGAGGGGCCTCCAAAAACAGACACGGATGACAATGAAGATTTTAAACCAGTGAGTATATATTTGTTTAGATATGGAGTCAGAAAACCAGGAATCCAGTATATCACCAGTTACTCTATTGCACATAACGAAAAATGTTAATAATTAGGAACAGTTATGGAACATGTATTAATAATACTTGCAGAACAATATGGAAAACGCTATCCATAGAGAGATGTTAAAATATTTTAAATCTTCTTATGATACAATTTGATGTTAGAGCGCAAAGTCACACAAAGACACTCATATATATATATATATATATATATATATATATATATATATATATATATATATATATATATATATATATATATATATATATATATATATATATATATATATATATATATATATATATATATATATATATATATATATATATATATATATATATATATATATATATATATATATATATATATATATATATATATGTATGTCTGTGCTTCTGTTTGGAACTATTGTTCTGTTCATTTACTTTAGTTAGATTCTTTTGATTTTTCGACCGTGTAAAATTTACGTCTCTTCGTGAATTTGTTGAAAATTCTCTCTCTCTCTCTTTCTCTCTCTGCAATCTCCTTTACAAAACCATTTTTTCTTAAACTAATCAAAGTTCCTTGTGGACAACCTAGAAGTATGGTTTTGGGAATAACTTTTGTTAACGTACCAGGTGTGTGCAGAAAGATAGTTTGCTCCTGTAAGCAGGCGAGAATGAAAATTTTCATTTTTGTCTTCTTTTTTTCACATATCCATGTGTATAATATAACAAATAAACTTGAATTTGTTTTGTTTCAATAATACTTAAGACCAAGGTAGCCATTTGCCATTATTGATAATGATAGATAATCTGAAAGTTTGCACTGCTCTATTCTTTCTGGAGATTTATTTGAGAGAGAGAGAGAGAGAGAGAGAGAGAGAGAGAGAGAGAGAGAGTCCTGTCACTTTTGGACTAATAATGATGATTCGAGATTCAACGTCAAATCACAGAGTAATTTAAAATTTGGGATAAGAATTTCAAGGAAGACAGATGTCATGGCGTTTCGGACATGTTCTGAGGGAGGCGTTGGAGAAAAGGACTGCATAAATGAGTATGAAGAGGAATTACTCGCTGATTAACGTCGAGGAAGACAAAAGTGGCCAGTGTTCAAGATCTCCGTAAAGGGGGGGATCGCTATAGAATGCAAAGAAAGAATACTCGATATTAGGACCTATGGGACCTTGATTACATGGCTGCAAAACAATAGCGTTCGTTTAACAAGGAGCGAAAGAAAATATAAATCGCTTGTCAAAATATAGGGAGAGCATGTTTATGAACTGTTTAAAGGTTTCGAAAGGGATTTCTTTTTTCATTTTCTTTTTATATCAACACAGATTACAGTTTAGAATATTATTTAAAAGGCACGATCCACAAATTTTAAAACTGACGAGGAATACAGGTGAAGTAATTAGTGAGCAGATATATTGGTGAACATATTCAAATTCTAATGTACTACACATGATAACAAATGGACTACAAGGTTTATAATTAATGAACAGGATTAGCTGTATGGTGAATGGTAGTGTAAGAAATTAGAAATGTACTTTGTGAAATTTATGGTAAAGGGCTTAACATGGTAAATATAAATGGACTTTCCCACATGAACGCATGTTAAATGCTAATTCTACAGTATTACTGGTAGGCCAGTAATTCATGAATTACTTATTCTTTTTATAAAAATTGTATAACTGTATGATTAAAACATTAAAATCTCTTTCCATTTCAATCATTCGTATTCGCAGAAACAATTTTTTTTTAATCTATTCATATTTTTCTTAAATATTGAAGAATTACATTACCATACTACAATAATTGTGCAATGAGACAAAGAGCATAGACAAAAGTTTCACCTTAGTTTTGATGATTACTTTAAACGTGAATCTTCAAAACGAATTTAGCTCTTTTTCGATAAACTTGTTTGATTTTGAATATCATATAGGAAACTTGCTTTACTCAAAAGAGGAGCGATTTACAGTAAGGCTGCCTGCTCTAATGAGAGAGAGAGAGAGAGAGAGAGAGAGAGAGAGAGAGAGAGAGAGAGAGAGAGAGAGAGAGTCTCGCTTTTGTACTCTAAATGATGATTAGGGGAATTGGTATGAAATTTCAAAAGCAACTACAAAAGACTAATAAATACTGCAGTTTTTTTCAGATAGTCTTGGAGACGCGTCGAAGTGAAGGAATAGGGTTTAAATGAAGCCTGAAGAGGCATTATGCCAAGATTAGCGATCAGGAAGACAAAAGGGACGATTGTTTTAGTGGAGGGTAAAGGGGGAGCTAATATCACAGTACGAAGGGGAGAGAGACTGCTCGATATTGGGCGATGTGGGACCATGATTATGCAGATGAAAAACAAAAGCGTCCGTGTAATACCACAAGCTCCCCAAAAACAGAAAACCTCCTGCTATTGATCGATGAAATATTCTAAGTTTTCATTTGGAATAGTATTTGTTCTTAAAAATTCATACCAAGATTCAAAAGAAATAAATTATGGTCAACCTAGCTGGCACCGCAGGATACGTGTAACTGAAAAATACAGACGATGTAATAATTTGCTTGAATAGTAATGGGAATATCTTTGAATGTACAAAATACTACGTACAAATAAGAAGGGCTTAATTTGATATAATTCCTTTAAGAAAAAAAAAAAGAGAACCGGTAGATTGAGAAATTCGTCCCGTTTGTACAAAATATATTATTAAAGGAAGCAAAATTCCTTCGCAATATTCTTGGGAATGGAGTCACTTTTGTACTAACATAAGAGTTTGGAATGCCAAATTAAGCTTGTTTTCATTAAATCATCTAATGGTAAAATCTTACTAGAAATATGATGACAAATAATGATTAAATTTCCATTGTTACCATAATACTGTATTCAGTTTGATCAAGGTATTTCAAGTTAATCTTTGGTCAGAAAGGATAATAAACCAAGATACAAATTCGATAAGTACTGATGCCTAGTATTTTTTCTGACTGTAAACAGTGTAACTGACAAAATGAGACTAGTCTGCCAACACCAAAGAAACTAGAATTAAACTTCTGGCACAGAAAAATACAATGTTCATTTACTTGAAGGCTGCATTTTCTGGAGGTCAAGTGCAGAGGGAATTAGCAAGTGTTTCCTAACATCGTACAAAACGCAATAAGTCTGCATATTTTACTTTTACTGTGCCACACACGAAATCTACGGCCAATGGACTTCAAGTTCAACTACCATAAAATCTTAACCCTATAATGCAGGAGAGCAAAATGTACTTGACATAAGTATAATGTGGTAGCGAAATTACTTGAGTATTGTCATTATTTTTGGCGGAACAGGCAAATAAGTTGAATAATAAGAAAAACTAAGTTTGCCACGGTATTTCTACTGATAACTAATCCCCATTAACATAAAACAAAGCAAGGAGTCGACAAACAGTCACCCCCTGATTAAATTCGAGAGGTTTCAGATTCTCCGTAAAGTAGCTCACATTTGGTTACCTGTTGTTTAGTTAATACTAATTTCATTTACTCGTGACTTCATAAAATATTTTCCTTTTCCATTCTAAGTATATTCAATATTTATATATTTTGGATATCTTATATTCAAATACTTGCATACATATTAAATACAGAGATTATCTCTCCTTTTTCACCCAATAGCAATCCTCTCCACTCTCTCTCTTTCTCTCTCTACTTACTCGCAGAACAAAAATTTTTCTTGTTTTTTCTTTCAGTCTAATCAGACCCGTTGTGTATATCGCTGAGTTATGGTATGAGAAACACTACTTTTGTTAAGGTGCCAAGAAGCGTGGGCACAAGAATAATATTTTCGGTCTTGGAATCTGTTGGGAGTGAGGTTTCTAAGAATTTTTCCCTTTCTTGCTATCATTTTATGTTTTTACTCTCATGTGAAACTCCATAAACTGACAAGAAATTGCCATTTTTCTCAATGGTGCTCATTTATTATTCTCAATGGTTTATTTTGTGAAAACTATGAGTGTGGCAATCAGTTTTATACCTTATCGGCCATTTATATAAATTTTCTCTTACTGTCCTCTTACAGGGAAAAGGCCATCCCAACAAAGGATCACAAATTTTGGACTCTGTCATTCGTTAATGAATCTCATTGTCTCCCTTGGCCGAAGAATGTGTCGTCATAGCAATAAAGTAGGATGATGGGCAGAGTGGTAGATGCCTTTTAACCCTGATTCATTTCCTTTTTCTTTTTAGTTGTCCCTACTTGCAATCTTTGTAAATTCTTTATGCATGTTAATTATATAATATAGCGCTGATACTGTACGTTCTCTCTCTCTCTCTCTCTCTCTCTCTCTCTCTCTCTCTCTCTCTCTCTCTCTCTCTCTCTCTCTCTCTCGTTTGGGTGTGAAATTTGGACACTGAAAATTTTGAAGCGTTAACACACATGCAAGAGTAGTGTTATTACTTAGATTTCAGAATAGAGTTTGAAATTTAATTTCCTCGAGAGATAGACTATTGGAAAATAAAATCACGATTTTTATTTTGTATTTCACTACGGATTTAAAAGCGCATTAAAGCACTATTAAATTGTAGTGATAATTGTGATTAGTGATTCATCTAAAAATAATTTAATTTTTAAGTAGTTGCACATAAATACACATAAATACACAATGAAAGAGGGCGTTTGTTTATCACAACACACACACACACACACACACATATATATATATATATATATATATATATATATATATATATATATATATATATATATATATGTGTGTGTGTGTGTGTTGTGTGTGTGTGTGTGTGTAATTGTGATAGTGATATATATATATATATATATATATATATATATATATATATATATATATATATATATATATATATATATATATATATATATATATATATATTTATATGTGTGTGTATATGCGTACTGTGTGTTCACAAACATGCGGTAACAATTGCTACTTTCATCTTTAAAATATAGCGTTTATCTGATCAAGTGAATTTAAGAGCAGAGCTACTTGAATAATAATGAATGGCGTACCTTCTAATAAAGAAAACAGTTTTCGAAGTCTTCGATAAGAAACTTAAATCAACATTTCGCTCCGTTAGTTTACTACAACAAACAGATTTCTTTTACGAGCAGTTATCGAACAGGATCTGTTGCCGCAGCAGTTCGTGTTATCAAGTAATTTGTGATTATTTAGCTGACAAAACAGAAATCGAGTTCTGATTTCTCAATTATAAATATTCTCTCTCTCTCTCTCTCTCTCTCTCTCTCTCTCTCTCTCTCTCTCTCTCTCTCTCACACACACACTTTTAAAATAATAAAACATTCTTTACTAAATGACTGTTTATATATATATATATATATATATATATATATATATATATATATATATATATATATATATATATATATATATATATATATATATATATATATATATATATATATATATATATATATATATAAACAGAGAGCCTTAGGAGATGCTTTGTACTTGGTTTCCTAAACGTTTGGTACTGTGAAACATCGACTGTGGTCTATCCTTAAAATGGCAAAAATAATTTGACGCATACTTATTGTATGTACTACAGATCTCTTGAAAAATGTCCTTCCTCAGACCTGATAATTTATTGATTTGAAAGAGAGAGAGAGAGAGAGAGAGAGAGAGAGAGAGAGAGAGAGAGAGAGAGAGAGAGAGAGAGAGAGAGAATCATCCTTTTGCTAGCGGCAATGGTGACTGAGAAATTAGCGCAAAATTCGAGTCAATTAAAACTTGAGAGAGGATAAAAATCCGGGCTTTTCAAATGTTAGTTTGCTTTCCTTTGATTCGCCAAGAAACATATAATAAAATCACGAAGGGATGAATGAAAATGGAGAGGTTTTGCGAGAAGACTGATGCTGAGGAAAAGAAAATGAGGAGTTTGAAAGCCCGATGTTAAAGGAGAAAATTTGTTATCGTGTACGGAGTAAATAAATAATGCTTAATATCTTGAAGGCCTGGTATCTGATTTTGAATATAGACGGTGGCAGAAGCTTTTGTTCAACAACACAAGTCTCCCTAACAGAGCCCAGGGTGTTTATTATTAATGTTATAATAATTTTAATATGTATTTTAGATAAAATACTGCATAAAAGCAATTATCATTAACAGTGAAGAATTTTGAATTACACGGACTTCAAACGCAGTTGAATATTTCTTCCAGATTTACTGTGTTAGACAGATCTTCATAATATCTTAAATCAGCTAAATCAGCTGCTAACTTCACAGCTATAAAAAACTAATTTATTTAATATGTATGGCTATAGAAACATACCTGCTCTATCTTACTGCTTTCGACGTTATCACAACCAATTTCTAATTTCTTTTCTAATTATAAATAAAAAGAATTTTTAAACAAAGTTTCTTATTCATAATCAGTCAATATAGTTTTATTCTCTCTTTCTCCCTATTTCTCTGTCTCTCTCTCTCTCTCTCTCTCTCTTACTCTGAAGTAATGAATGTGTTTAAAGTTACGAATTTTATGTTTTTGAGTCTCTAAAATTTTAGAATGCGTTAGGATTACCTTTGCGAGAGCAATAGAAAATGTAAGCCGATCTTTTGGTATTTTATGTTACCAAATATCAGAAAATTCCTGGAATCGTAATTGTCTTCTTCGAATTTGATAAAAATGGACTTGGTATAGAATACCTGTTGCTATTTTTTTTTATGTTTGTATGAATAAAGAAGTGAAATATTCTTGTGTTAAAATTGGAGGGTACATTTACCAGAGAGAGAGAGAGAGAGAGAGAGAGAGAGAGAGAGAGAGAGAGAGAGAGAGTTTCGCTCCCATTTTCTACCATGAATGATGAACGGGGAATCGGATTAAGATTCATGGGTATATAAAAGGTGAGAGATAATAAAAAAACCAAGATTTCCAGAAGGCGGCAGAATGTTTTAGTGAGCTTCCAAGAGAAGAATAAAAGAAAATGACGAGCGCCTGAATGAAGAATGAAGGGACATTACGAGGAAATTAGCGCTGCATAAGACAAAAGTTTTGGAGCGTTTTGAACCCCGGGGCAAAACGGGGAGCTATTGTCCTCACACAGAGCATGGAAAGAATGCTAGATGGCTCAGAGCTATGGTGCAAACGAAGGGTCCAGTATTCGCCGTGCCAATGAATCTTGAAATGGTCCAGGAGGTCTTTCGTTCAATTTATTTAATATCTTCGAATTAAAATGAATGCTATGGAGGTTCGTTAACCGGAAAGTTATCGGATATTGGAAACTTATAATTGAAAGACAACCCTGCATATAATGGATTGTCAAGTTCATCATCAAAAAAAAAAAAAAAAAAAAAAAAAAAAACCTAGTAAAAATATTAATAATTACAACAGGTGCATAAGCTGAGTTGAATGATGCCTCTTCCGCACGAATAAACTGAAATCACTGACAGAAATTCAGCGCATGAAGTATCCTTAAATTCCTTACGTGTAAATACTGAATGGTTTGCAAAACACCGCATTGCAACCACTACATCAATAATTCCCGTCTTTCTGTCTGTCTGTCATTTTAGAAATATTTGGCTTAAGGCTCGAATTACTCGTTACCGAGTCCGAAACCTTTGGTATAAGTTTAATGTTTGCTTCTGAACGTTTGAATTTTTCGTGTCCCTTCAACCAATTCACTCTTATATGCTTTACCTAGAGCTAAAGATGCTATGTAGAGCGTTGCGTTCTTCTAGCCATGGGGAGAGAGAGAGAGAGAGAGAGAGAGAGAGAGAGAGAGAGAGAGAGAGAGAGAGAGAGAGAGAGAGATATTCTTTTCTCATTATTTTAACATTAATGATGATTGAGGAATTAGCGTAAAATTGGAGAGTAATCAAAACTTGCGAGATAATAAAAATCCAAGATTTCCAGCAGTCATTTTTAAAAAAAGATTTCCAATTAGGCATCGAGGAAAATGACAAGGAACTGAATGAAGAAGGAAGCGGCATTATGCGGAGATTAGCGCTGAAGAAGACAAAAGTCCGGGAGTGTTAAAGTCCCGAGTAAAGGAGGGGGAACTATTGTCCTCATACAGACCACGAGAAGAATTCCGAATGTTTTGAAGCTATGGCACGCAATTATGAAGATGCGATGCAAAAGCTTTTGTTTCGTAGCGCATTTCACTCCAGCAGTAGAATGTGCTTTGATTTGTGAAAAATACGGTAATTGTTTAGTGAAGTGTCTGTGACTCTGACAAAAAAATAATTCCCACTATGAGTAAGATGTAAGATTTCTCCCTTAAGGGAAATTAGCAGTTACTGAAGGATAATCGTGGTGAACAATGCAATATGTCGTATACATGTCCCTGCACCCGAGTTAGACTGGGTGCCTATGATATTTATAAAACAAAAATGATAATAATGTATAAGAAACTCCGTTAAAATCATAAATTAGTTTTCATAAATAGATACACTATATAATCTACGTAATCACAGAAAACTGAAGTATTAGATTTATACTGGGTTTCGTTCTGTATTCTTTTCCGAAGGAAATTTTCCGACCACAGTTCCTAAAATCTCTCTCTCTCTTTATGTATATATGTATGTATGTATGTATGTATGTATGTATGTATGTATGTATGTATGTATGTATGTGTATATATGCATTTATATGTGTATGTGCTTATTAAAAGACTTAAGGCCTCATAGGAAATGATACACAAAATATTCTTTTTCAAAGAGTGACTGCTTTATCGGCGATAACACAAAGTGTTACAAAAGCGGTTACAATCACTTATGAAGTAAAAAACGTCAACTTTAAATCTAGAAAGATTTAACGCAGATATCTTAGTTTTTTATTCTTACAGTGAATTTTTTTCTTGCATATTTGGTGCAGATTTTCAACAGTTGTCCAGACAGTAAGAAGCACGCATATATTTTGGGGATTTGAGTTGTTCGTGTAAGCCAATATGTATTTCAAGCTCTTGTGATTATCCATTATTCATATTTGTTGATACAGGTGTTATAATAATTTCGGTGGGGTGGGTGAGGCTGTCGGGTGCAGATATTCCAGCGTGTTCTGCAATGTATTATTTAACTCTCTCTCTCTCTCTCTCTCTCTCTCTCTCTCTCTCTCTCTCTCTCTCTCTCTCGTTCTAAAACATACAAAAATTGCAAGTAAAAAATATAAGCGCTTGAGTAAATACACTGCAGCCTATTTCATTTTTTAACAAAATTTTTAAAGATATGAACATAGCAACAGAGAAAACAGTATTAAAAGTACTGACAATCTCTTGATATCTGAAGGTGCTTAGATATCACAATATTCTCATTTTTTCCATATAAACCAGCATCTAGCCCAGACACCATCGCTCCATAAAAAAAAAGTATTTCCTCCTGTACTAGGTACAAATTCATATCGCCATATCGCTGTACTGCAGTAATGTTATTTTTTCATTGCAGGCGCAATCCAGGAAAGCATTTTTAGTTTTAAATATTCACCATTCTGTCCTTTTTTCCCCGTTATGAGAACGTGCAACATTCCAGCAGTTTTATTGCCATTTCAGTTTTCGCATTCCGAAGAGAACAGGAAAAATTTCCCTCTGAAATTCTTGCCCTTACATAATGCAACGACGGTTTTGTCATCTCATCGTTGTTTTAGAATTGCCATCATTGTTGCGCGTTGCGATTTTCTCGTTGTTTTGTTGTTTTCCCTTAAATTCGCAACGCTGCAAACTGAGTTTGTGGTGTTTTCGCCTCCTCTCTGGCATCCCATCTTCTACTGCCAAATCAGTTTATGGAAATTTCAATATACCGAAAATAGCGTTCGGTAAGAAAATAGATGGCAGACAAGAATTGTGGTGGGACATCACTTGAGAGTATTTCTGTTTTTTAGATCTTTTCTTTGGGCAATTCTATCTTTTTTATGCGTAAATCTGAGAACAAGAATAATAAAACATAAGTAACTTTTAGATAGATTGTTTTGCTTTGATTTGTTGGTTGTTTGTCAGTTTGTCGGTTGGATAGCAGGATTACGCATAATGTTGTCTTCATTCTTACCAAAATATTTCCAAAGGAGGTTCTCGTTACTGACAACGAGGGGCACGATTTTGGATTGAGATTCGGATCAGGGTAAAGGACTTTTAAAGGTGTTGGACGGGGGTGGGGATGAGGGTAGGTGGTTTGTTGAACCTATACACGTGTATGTAAATATATATATATATATATATATATATATATATATATATATATATATATATATATATATATATATATATATATATATATATATATATATATATATAGGGTGCGGCATAAGTAACGCCCTTTGTTTAAGTGGAACAAAATTAAAGCCTTTTTTATTATCCTTTACTTTTTCGAACATGAATGTATTGCCACCGGTTAATAGATTAATATAATATATAAACAAAATTAATATAGTGCTTATTCGGTTTAATAATGCGGCATAAGTAACGCCTTTTTAATTTTATATCCTCTAATGTATATTTTGTTTATTATTTTCTTTAATTAATTTGCTAAATCTTAATTTTTCAGATATTTTATACAACCATGAGATTAACAAAGGAACAGAGAGTAAAAGCAATTCAATTGTACTATCAAAACAATAAAAATGGTGCTGACACAGCAAGATTGTTATCAGCTGAATTTGACATCCCAAGGGTGCAAAGCCGAAATATTATTTGTATTGAACATTATTAAACCGAATAAGCATTATATTAATTTTGTTAATATATTATATTAATCTATTAACCTGTGGCAATACATTCAAGTTCGAAAAAATAAAGGATAATCAAAAAGGCTTTAATTTTGTTCCACTTAAACAAAGGGCGTTACTTATGCCGCACCCTGTATATATATATATATATATATATATATATATATATATATATATATATATATATATATATATATATATATATATATATATATATATATATATATATATATATATATATATATACATATACACATACACTGTATATATATATGTGTGTGTGTGTGTGTTTGGATGAATGTGTACACATACACAAACACACACACACACACACACACACACACATATATATATATATATATATATATATATATATATATATATATATATATATATATATATATATATATATATATATTCATGTTACAAAGGAAAAAAGACCCTATTTAGCAAACCGAATCCTCAAACCCTCTCCTAGGTGAATGAGTCTCATCCTCTGCGGTAGCCACAGAATGCTCTTAATAGCAATAAAGTAGGATGAGGGTCAGGGCGACAGATCCCCCTTGCAACCATAATTCACTTCCTATTTCCTTCCCTCCATCCCCTACTCCGTTCCATCTTCAGTGTCGTTCTTCTTCTCTGATACGGAGCGATATCTTGGGTCCTCCCTCGCTTTCTCGCGATTTCTCCCAGACTCCCCCTTCGAGTGTATTGTGAGGCCTTTGATGGCGTCATTGTATTCGCGTCTTTACTCTCCCTACATACAGAGTGTAGTTTATGTCGTTTCCTCTCTCTCTCTCTCTCTCTCTCTCTCTCTCTCTCTCTCTCTCTCTCTCTCTCTCTGAAAAGAGCAAGAGTAAGAAATAGTCTGTAAGTAATGTATCATAATTAATGTTGCTCAGAAAATATTGACAAAGTGATTAATATTCAGTGGTAATACATATTAATTGTATAGCTTCCCCAGAAAGAGCTAATTTCGTGTGAGTCTATGATGCGAAATTTGCTACACAGATCTGTAGCTGATAAACAGAGAAATTGGGCAAGATATGTCCATGTTTGTGGGAAAGTAATCCATGAAATAAGAAAATATGAAAGAAATAACAGGACTTCAAAGAATTATTATAATTTCAAGAGAACATTTAATCTATTTTGCACAGAATGTAATAGCTGACAGAACGTTAAGCCACAAAACTTTGGAAGGGTTTGAGTAAGTTTACGTTCTAATGCTGGTGCTGCATAATTAAGAAATAAGAACGTTGAAAAGGCACGATACCGAGGGCTATGTATGATACAAGGCAAAGGAAATGTAGTGAATACTGAAAATGCTAAAAAAAAAAACACACACACACACAAAAAACATACTGTAATGCATGACAAAATACGGGAAAATAAATCCCCTTGAGTTACATGAATGAAAGGTAAGTCTTATATAAAAGTTTTTGATGTTATTTATGAATTTACAGGAAGATTTGTTCTCTTCAAAGTACATAAGGAATTAATGCATAATAATAAGTGAGAATCTAAAATCAGAGAAGTGAATAGTTATGGGAAAATATTTGGAATTAAATAAAATATGCTTAGGACGGAGACAGAAAGGATGTCGCCATGAGATTTGATACATTAGTACTTCGGGTTAGGAAAATGAATTAAACTGAATATATGGATGAGTTTCTTTTATATTTCAGAGACTGAGAAGACGAAGATTACCTGGCAAACCCCCTTCAAAAACCACTGTTAAGGAATACTTTAACGCGGTAATGGTAAAACCGAGAACAGACTTGCAAGAAATATGCAAAGAATGAATATTATTTACTGTGTAGAGAATGATTAAAGAGACATTACAGTTTCCTTCTATTGATAAATAGTCTCTTATTTCAGGCAAAGTTTTTATATAGAAAAAACTAGCTAAAAATCGTTTGAATGACCACAAGACCGCCTTTCAGTTAATATGCAAAAGCCCGCGAAGTGAGCGGCCCCTCTTTTATGTAAAAATAAAAATTCCACCAGCAGTTTAATTATCTTTGAGGTTTCACGAAGTGTCTGTGTGGGGAGCATTCTATCGCTAGCTTTCCCTCCTAGTTTCCTCCTAGGGATGATATTGATTTCCTTTACATTTGGGGCTATAGAGTTCCCATCGACCGTCTAATTAATTCCGGTGTTATTGTTACGCACCTTTGTTACATCTCCTTCTATTAATTTTTTTCCCATATGAAATTGTGTCTCCGGTCTAGCGTAAATAAGTGCTCTCTCTCTCTCTCTCTCTCTCTCTCTCTCTCTCTCTCTCTCTCTCTCGTAGTGTTAGGAAATATATTTATCGTTATTATTCTTTTCTTTTTTTGATGATCAAGATGACAATGATTATTATTATTTTGAATCAATCGAAAACGATAATATTTGACTTGTTTTTATAAAAGCAGAAAAAACTGAGAGGAGAAAATAGGACCAATAACAGTAGGGAGGAATCATCACACAAATAAAATCCATATATTGCAATCAAGTAAGAAACCTAAGTCAATGGTGAATGAAGTTTTATTTTAGTATTATAGCCTATTTTGAAATTTCGTGCACCGGCACCAATGATACTGCCAGAAAATCTGTTACATAATTTAACAGGAATGCAATTAAAGCTTTCTTGTGCTGAAAATTGGGACAAAGTGACACCTCAACAGAATGGGGATGAATGAGCTTTGCAAAACTAATAGCACTTACGATAGCCGGGACTAGTGAGCTTGGTTTCAGTGTCGTGTTATGGGTAACTCTTGGTTAACATGGATCAGATATCTGAATTATAGGCTGCCGGATTCCGATAATGAATTCTTTAGATTCGTTGGCCGTATTACAGTACAAATTTTTGTGGTGCAGGCACTAAGTACACAAATGACAGATTCTCGAAAGAGGATCATTTTCATGAAAGGTCTAAACCACAGTCAGGATTGGCGAGTAAAACGATCCGCGGTTTTGAGCAATCTTCAAAACATCTGTAAAAAGTTTGGCGTAAAGATTTACTTTTTGTAAGAACAAAGTATTTCAGCAACTTAACGGACAGCCCTAACACTGAACCCTATAATTACGTTCTTCAGTACAATGAATAATATAGTAATAATATGGCTGGTTCTAAAACTCTTTGTATTGTGGTTATATTATTACTCTGTGTATAATTTCGACTTCACCACAATATAGTCAAACTAAAAGCCCCATTGGATAATGAAGATGTAATTTAGTAACAAAGGTACTCGTGTTGTGGGAAAAAAAAAAGGTGGTGACAGAAGTCAGGCGAAATGCTAGATAAAAGAAATTTGGCGAAAAGTCCAATGAACATGACGCCCTTGAATCCGCTGCAAAGTTAATGGACTTCGTACCTCACAACACCCTAAGTGTCAATTTAGGTCTGTGTCATTTATCTATTCGATGCTTACTCTCTCAATTTTCAACGGGCAAAACCCACCAAACGCTACCGTAGGTTTGACAAGAGTTCCGTCCAAAAATAGACCATAAAGTACGTTAGCCTATATAAGCTGGCCTTTGCAACGTGGCAGTTCCTTTTCATCTGTGGCTTTTAAGTTGAGAATGGTGGTGACTGCAAAACTCTCAACTGGATTTCGGCAGCACAAAATGGGAAAGATATCGAGTTAACTCGCCGATAATTGATTTAAAATGAGCAATTCCCCATTATAACTGCCTAGCTGCTGCTGGCAATCCAAATTCTTCCAGTAGCACGAGCAGAAGCGAGCGAGAGAGTTTTGATGATGTTTATTTCTAGTTAGGAGGTAATTTCATGAATTGATGCTTTTATTATAAGGAAACTTTACTTTGTTTTTGTATGAAGGTTGGGAATGTTTCATTATTCCAAAAGTGTTAGGGTTCGACGACGAGAAGAAATGTAGGTCTTCGAAGGTACAGTAAGCCGGTGTTTACTTTATAAACTTCGCTCTTTCATGTTTAAAGTCAAAATCAATTTTAAAAAATAATTTTTTATGTATAGATTATATGTATATGTTAATGAATATGTGCTTGTTTTCAGTAGAATCAAAATCCAAGATATCGTAAAACCAAACAACAGATGCAATGATTTCAACAATTTGAAAAGTGGACAAAATATATGTTCGAATGTTTAATAGCGAGCAAATACGCACCATTACACAAGCTTTTTCTGAAGCTTTTCGTGTATTTTCAATACCAAAAAAAAGAGAGAATTAATCGTTGTAACCAGACATGATTTCTCGTACTTTGGCCTCAAGCATAGAAAATGATCCCTGTGAGCGTTTTTCTTATTCTGATAATGGTTCGATTGAAGACAAAACGTAGATTATCTCCAAAGGACGTAGAAGAAGTATTCCTTTGTTTTTTATCAAATGACGATGATATTAAAATGTCATATCTCCGAGTTTTGTCTACTGATTCAGTGGTAGTTTTGTCGCAGTTGTTTCACATTATTCTATGTCTTATATACCGAAGATATTAAAAAAAAAAGCGACCGAGAAGGAGAAAATTAATAGACTGACACGAGGCCAGTTCCAAAAGTAATTAGATGGGCATTCACTCTATGAAACTTAAATCCAGTTGTATTGAAAGGGTTACCAAAATAGTCCACATCAACTGTGTTTTCTTCCAGTTTCAAGGATACGACTATCATTGTTAACTATATACTCTACAGAATTTACATTTTCTATTACAGTTAGCAAGAAGCGACTGATTTCTTTCAATAATCGTCCATGCCAATAACAACCAACGAAGCTAAACAAAATCGCGGATGCAGGCTTAGATTTCAAATGACATCCATATGTAATCAGTTATTCCGTCGTGCACAGTAAACTTCAAAAAAAAAAAAAAAAAAAAAAAAAAAAAAATAAATAAATAAATAAATCGCCTCTTTTTTTCTCATAATGTTTTTAAGGTAAAAAAAAAAGGAGAAAACCTAACCTCATTAGACGAGGCAAAGTAGAAACGATAAACCCAGTTATTGAAAAGACCGTAGCAATGAAGGACATAAACGGAAAGAGGGAATGTTAGTGCATAAAGTAACTCTTCATACTCACCATAACCCAAGAGAGAAGTCTAGTCTTGGTAAGCTTTAATAAATGTGAGGAGAGAGAGGAGTCGTTTGCCAGAGATCATTATGCCTTTGATTAATTCCGCTGAAAAGAGAAACGAAAAAATAATACACGAAAAATATGGATTCAAGTTTCCATAGAGGAATAATAGTTAAGTGAAAAATCTTCGTTATTTGCAGAATTTTTGACATTGTAGTTGAATATCTAGTTTTTAATACATAGCTGTCATTGAAACAGTTTGATCATAAACATAGTTGTGAGCTAACATAGAGAAAAGTCACTAATACAAGAAAGTGCATATTGTTCTCTGATCTAACGGAATAATCAAGTGGAAGGTTAGAAAAATTACATTATTTCAGGAAACTGTTATAGAGATACCTAAATTATCAAAATTGCCGATGTGCACTTAATATATTCTGAAATTCAGAGGAAACAGTAAAAAAAAGCTGGCTTCAACAAATTTTAGTAAAAGCAACCAATCATAGTTGGGAGTTAAGAACAGGAAAATTATATACGGGCGAATAACAATGAAAATCATGAAAGGAATAAGATTAAAGAATGAATTTTAACTGTGATGGAAAAGTTGGTAGAATAACATCACTGGGAATCACTGATGCGCCATGAGAGATAGCAACACTTAGATAAAGAATAAATTTGGATTATTAAGATCTAAAACGGAATAAAAGTATACATATATAGCTGAGGTTCTTTGTGATATAACTGACTTTGAAGGGAAGGAAAGCAACACGAATTTTCTATAACAAAAAATGTTTAATCGGTCACTTTTAAAATCAATTATCTCCTCACAGAAAAGAGAGACAGGAATAAAAAGTGAGAGATCTTTTCAACGATACTTCGACTATTCATCAATCAAATATAACAATAACATTTGAAATTTTTTTGGACCCCCGCCTGGGTCCAGCTCTCCAGAAGAATCGAGCATGCAGGGCGGCCGCGTCGTTCAATCGACAAGCAAAGATAAGGACTGACCTCGCCGAAGGCTTTGCATGCAACTTGACTTATTTCAAACAAAAGCTGATTCAGGCAAACGAGCGAATTTCCTCAGCGTTTCCTCATGCAATGCGACTTCGTTCTCGAACTGCTGCGCCAGAGTGCAGCGTCTTCTGTAGTCGGCTTTACGACAGACCAGGGAAATCAGTCAGATAGACATATCTTTCAGAGATTTGCCGAGGAAAACCGGAATATCGTAAGGCATATTATCGCCGTCTTTTTAGTTTTTTTTTTTTTCTCTGCCTGAATGGGATGCCTGTCTTTACAATCACAAAAGAAAAAAAAAAGTCGGTTATTTGTGGGCGAAGAAAGAAAAATCCACTTAACGCTACAACGTGTTTGTTTACCAGAGGGGTCGATATATCATTAGACACGGAAAATTTCACGTCGTGTCGCTTCGACACTTAAAAAAAAAGTTTCGTACAACGCGGAACGTACAGGAATGTTACCCGTTGCGTGCCTGTATGCATGGATTTAATCTTATTCAATGACAACGCCAGGAAGCAACAATTGGCTTCCGTCATGTAAGTAACAATTTAGCTCTATTGTAGATACAGTACACAGGCCTTAAGATATAAGCGATGATAGTACACACACACACACACACACACACATATATATATATATATATATATATATATATATATATATATATATATATATATATATATATATATATATATATATATATATATATATATATATATATATATATATATATATATATACTGTATATATACATATTAATTTTTGTCGCATACATCGTGACATTTTTTTATATTCACAAATATTAAGCCACAAACATCGCTTATTGCCCAATTCACTACACATTAGGAATAACTTACACCCAAGGGGAACCGGTCAGCTTTTTCTTATTCTCAATATTTCTGCTACAGGAAATCTTGTAACTTAGGCAAATTTAAGGCAGACAAAATACAATTTTTGCATATTTCTCTGGCTTCTTTCCCATCCACTTTACTATATAATTCTGTAAACATTTAATTCAATTTCTCACCCTCGCCAATATTTTGGGAATTCAGGTTAGATCAACTTGTCTTGAGTTATCACCCGGTTCAAA
>NC_089750.1:15655052-15657552 GCF_040412425.1 Macrobrachium rosenbergii
GAGAGAGAGAGAGAGAGAGAGAGAGAGAGAGAGAGAGAGAGACGTAAGTGCTGGAACTGAAGATTTTGAAAAGTAGATCTCTAAGAAGGCCATTTCCTCATTTTCTGGTGTCAGTAAGATGTTTGCTAAAAGTATCATTGACGTTAAGTAATGTTTGGTTTGGTTATGTGCACAGATATACACAACACATATATATACACATATAAAATATATATACATATATTATATATATATGTATATATATAAATATATATATGTGTATATATATATATATATATATATATATATATATATATATATATATATATATATATATATATATATATATATATATATATATATATATATATATATATATATATATATATATATATATATATATATATATATATATGCTTTCAAAACATTGCCAGTATTTCATAGGACCTTTGTCTGGTAACCTATGCAAGAGCAGCAGGAATCTTGTTTACAACCTTAGTAATTGTTTTACTAACTTGGATATTGCTCTCGTAAAGCCAGCAAGCAATATGATAATGCCTTTATTTTTCGGCGTGCATTTGGCAGAAACAATAGGGATGCTGAGAAATTCATAGCACCTTGTTCAGCTCAAGGATATCTTTGCAATAGACAGGGAGCAAGGGTAAACTGCAAACCGAAGATGTATTTGTAAAGAAATTGTGCGTGTCTGACCAACGATATTAGAGAAAGCTCTCAGCTTGAAAACTTCCATTATCATTCTTCGGTGCTGCAGCAACAGAGAGAGAGAGAGAGAGAGAGAGAGAGAGAGAGAGAGAGAGAGAGAGAGAGAGAGAGAGAGAACAAGGATAATTAAACGGGTGTTTCTTACTTGTGGATTTTATAAAGTTGAGAATGTTACGTATTTTCATTACTTTAAGGCCCATTTATGGAACAAATTACTTCCATTACCAAATCTGCCGATGAAATATCTTTTCTTAATCATGGTATTGAAGAGTTAAAATAGCATCATACTAATAGCGAGATGTGTTAGTCTTATGTTTTGGTCACGTTTGTTATTTCAACTTTTAGTTCGATAAAATAAATTGCATTTTGTTTCATCAACGGAGAAATTCTCATACCCTCCTTAGATCCACTTTCTATTTTCTAGGTAGTCATAAAGCTGAAATAGAAGGAGGGCTTTTATCCCTCCTAGCCAGTTACTTAATACGCTAAAAGAAAGCACATTCCACTTTACTTCTGTGCCTATCAGCAAACATCAGACATTTTGGTTTAGTGAAGTTTTCTTTCATTTTGCCATTAAGCTAAGGAAATTTCCACCCTCCTCCCTTTTCCTTTGGAATATTAAAGGATACGGTTTTACATCATCCACGAAATTTAGGAAAAGATGCACGTCCCATCTGAAGTGTCAGTCACCCTACAATGCAAACACTGTAAAGCAAAACAGATTCAGTATTAAATACCAAGATTTAAATTACTTTAAACAATTCTGCGCAGCGGTAAAATATACGTTATCTAATAATTTTTCGCTAAATGTTGTTGTTTATGCATAGGATCGACGTAGCATCAGAAAAAATCTAAGTTCTTCTACTTTAATAATTACATGTTTCTTGGGAATACTGAAGATGAAAAGATAACCTACAACGCGTGGTAATTTCGTTAACTAGAATCCCACATCTAAACGAAAGAGAGAGAGAACTAATCTTTTAATATAAAATTATCACAGTATCAAATGTTATTTTAAAGTGTGATAATTTAAATATTAGTGCAAACATAATCTTATTTTCTTAAGAAAACAGTTCCACGATTGTATTCTTTGGGACGGTTGACTGCAAATCTATTTAAAAAATAAAATTATTTCACTGCCTTTCACACGGTAATTTTTGCTTGTTTCAGTTATTAATTCTTTTGCCGTCATCTCTCCCTCCTTTATAATAATGACGAAAAGAGTAAATGAAGGTGGTGATGATAATGATGACTCTGACCATTATAAATTTTGTTTGGTATCCTTGATTACACATTAGAATAGATTATATCTGATAGTTATTCTGTTACTTTCCTTTTACCCTCTTTAAGTTCATTTATTAATAGTCTTCCTGGTGTAAGTCGTGTCATTTTCTGTGGATTCAGTTGTCTGTCCCCCAAGAAGATATAGTCTTGAAGCTGTTCACATCAGCGATCAGTAACGTTAGACACGGCCTTTGGAATATTCCGTTTAATGCTATGATTGACCAGTAACCGAATATAATTTCTTTCATAGAAAGTTATCAATGAACTGAATAGAAAGAAAGATTTTCTTGAATGTTATTTCATGGCATAGAAAATTGGTTCTTAGCCACGTAAAATAAATCTAATCCTTCGGGCCAGCCTTAGGAGAGCTGTTAATCAGCTCAGTGGTCTGGTTAAACTAAGGTATACTTAACTTTTTTGAAAGTCCTCCTTCTTAATGATAACTGACACAAGATTAATTAACATGTTTTTGTAGGATATTTTAACTTTATTCTTTTTTGTCTTTGCCTTTTAT
>NC_089750.1:15660052-15662552 GCF_040412425.1 Macrobrachium rosenbergii
ATTATTATTATTATTATTATTATTATTATTAATGCTGTTGGCGCTGTTATCTGAGCTCTTAGATTTAAAATGTAACATTACACAATCCAGATTGACTACAGACAGTACGCAGTTTAATACGATTATGATATAACGATCGCAGCTTATTTTTAGTCTAAATGGTGGATTAAATCCTGACTTAACTGTCTCCTTTTGAGTCGTGCAATGTTTACAATGCCATTCATATTCACAGCAGCGTCAGTGAAACGCGGAAAGCATATCGAAATGTCTGGCGTAAACTCGCATCTTTTCACCTCCCGTCAACAGAGTTCCTCTCCGGTTTCCAATATTAAAGTGAGAATCCCATCACAAAAAGATGACTTCGCCAGCATCCAATTAACAAAAATATTTATTAAAAAAAAAAAGCGTCCTTCCAATGGCAGAGTCAAAAATAACTTCGCGAAAACAAAAGCTGACTTTCTTCAAAGGAATATACCAAATTACCAAATTCTTTTGATGTGTAAGGCCACAAAGAAATCCCCCTTTTTTGGAAATGACCGCATAAAGAAAACGACACAGTAAAAATTAATATCTCAAAGAGGGAAAAGGAGATGTACAAAGGAACACTATTGGGAAAACGATTCCATTCATTTTCCTCTTTTGAGAAGTCAACTGACAGACTCGGAACTCCCCTTTTGTTGTCGCTTCGAAATAATTTTTGGGATGCAGAGTTTTCTGATGTTTTTTAAATCGTACTGGTCAGTCGACACCGCTGGTCTGTTCATTTTCCTATAAAGACGAGATTTAATATTGATTATCTTCAGATCTGATTGACTGATTGATTTGAGTGACTGACTGAGTTATCCAGGTTTTCTGATATTTTTTTTTTTTTTTTTTTTTTTAACGGTCAGTCGACCCCGCTGGTCTGTTCATTTTCCCGAGGAGCTTAAGGTATAATATCGATTACCATGAGATTTAATTGATTGGCCCACTGATTGATTAATTGATTGATTGATTACTTTAGGATTATTGCTAATAATGGGAAAAAATTTTATAGTTAAAAAGTTCAAAAAAGAATCTTTACAAAAGCGATAAAGGTAACACGAGCGCCTGGCGCGTTAAACCATGCTTCTGGTTATTGGAATATTATGGGTGAAAATAAGGTTAATGGGATAATATGGTTTCAAATAAGGTTGGTGCGACGATAAGGCTGGAAATGTGGTTATTAGGATAATAAGGCTGAAAACCGCTGATCAAAAAGAAGAGCCTGGGGAGTGGGACAGCAATATTCTTTGCTTTTTTAGCGTCGAAGTTTGTGGTTTTATTTAGCTTGGCTGGGCTTTGCTCTCGTGACATCAGTCTATGAGTCAATCATTTCATTACCGGAAGGACATCATCCTTGGCATGATATGTTTCTGGCTTTACATTTTTTTCTGCTGTGGAGAAGTTATTAAATCATGTGTAATACATTTTTTTTCGCAGTCCTTTTGCTTATTTTTACTTATATATTTTTATTTACCGAGTCATTAATTGTTTCTTTATTTCATTGGTAAGTCCGTCGAAACGTCCTTGTACGACTGAAAACAATTACTGTTGGATTTTCTCAATGGTATGAAACTTAAAATTAACAAATAACTTATAATTAGGTAGCAAAATCTACAATTTTTTCTTGATGCTATAATCAGAATGCTAACTATGTACCACTAACAAGATAATGATCAATAATCTGGATCTATTACGCCATGATAACTATCGTAAAATACCCCAAAAGATTACGTATGCTTTATTTACTTTGAGGCCATAATAAAACTTAAAACAACAGATTTAAACGTAATAAGCGTTGTCAAAAAGTGGCACAATTAGCTATGCACGTTCAATGCCTAAGAAAAATAAATGTTGCCCTGGAAATAACACTAACTAAAAATGAAACAAGGCTTCAGTGTACTTTCAAGGAAGGGTTCTTAGATTCAGTATATATATATATATATATATATATATATATATATATATATATATATATATATATATATATATATATATATATATTAGAACCTACTGGTCACTTTTTACAGATGAGTATGTAATTGTAATAACCATAAGGCTCCCTTAACTTATCGAATTCCTCACACTTTACGGATACGCTTGTCATTACAAATCCTTAGATTTATACGCAAGAGTATGAAGTAATCCTGATGACCGTAGCACGATTCGAACCCGCATTCAGAGTATCAGAACGAGGTCAAGTTACTGACCTGACCATGAGAAGGATAGGTTTATTGCCGCTCATACATATACCCTTTATATATCTGACGATTTCAGAAACATTTATTAGAGCTAGAATAGGTCCATTCTCACCATCGCAGCCAAGTGGGCAATCGTCTGTGTTACATTTTAGGCAAACAAAAAAAATATATATATATATATATATATATATATATATATATATATATATATATATATATAAATAAATATATATGTATATATATATATATATATATATATATATATATATATATATATA
>NC_089750.1:15667552-15692552 GCF_040412425.1 Macrobrachium rosenbergii
ACAAATTTCGATTTTTTTTATCTTCATTTTTTTGTAGATGTTTGTACGGTTTACGGATTCTCAATATATAGTACTCGATGTTTTTTTTTTGCATTTTTGCATTTTTGATATGGATTCTTTTTTATCACAAAGGAAATCACTCAAGACATCGGACAATTCGAACCAGGAGCACATATTCCTGCGAAAATTTTTTATGATATATAAATCTATAAATGGCTCCATTAAATATTCTTGTTAAATGTAACTATATTGATAAAGGAACCTAAAGTTGTTAAATTCCTACGATTATTTATCAGATCTTGTTTTTTGTTTACAAACAAGTTATACGTGGTTTGGGGCTATACATTTCAAAAAAATATAAAATATAAAATCGTATATATATATATATATATATATAATATATATATATTATATATATATATATATATATATATATAATATATATATATATATATATATATATATATATATATATATATATATATATATATATATATATATATATATATATATATATATATATAGATAGATAGATATTAGCTATCTATGTTAATACCATCTATCTATCTTTCTATCTATTATATACGCCTAGAGATGGGACTGCTAGCCTCACGCCCTTTCCTTGACCACAGCTGACTTTGGTATCATCTCACATTTGTGTCAGCTGATGCATCCAAGTGAAACAAATGAGCTTGAAACTGTCGAGATCAATCCTTTGCGTGGCGTTATGTAAGTGGTTCAAGAAGAATTGAAAGGATGATCCATGTGGATCACAGGGTTCAGAGAGGGGTTGGTCATGTGAAAAGAATGGAGGAAGATAGATTGGTAAAATAGGTATATAAATCTAAGATATCAAGAGGGAGGAAGAGAAGAAGGCCTAAAATGTGTTGTATGGATGAACTAAAAAAAGTACTGAGCAGAAAAACATTAATATTCATTGCGTGTGTGTATATGTGTTTGAGTGAAGGGGACGAGGTTCGATGAGCTGGTAATTACAATATTTAACAGGGGTGTGTATGGGTTCTTGCTATGGAAGTCTTCTGCACAGATCCTCATCGGCAACTGTGAAGTCAAAACATGACTGTGTCGGTGGGTACTGTGTTTCTTTTTTCTTTAATAAGATAAACGGTACCTATAAATCTACCTGTCTAGCTATCTATCTGTATAAATATGTATATATAGTATATATAAAATTAATGAGAATGTTTTTATATTTTCTCTTTTTTCTGGTAAAATTTCCATTCCTCTTTTTTTGAGAACATGAAGAGAGGAACCAGATACAATTAAATATACATAATTTGGCAAAAATTAGCACACTCTCAGCCATGTTTTTTATTGTTAAAGTGAGTGTTGTGAAAATGGTTATGATCCTGTTAGTTTTTAATTTTTGACGTGAAATCTCTTCACGTTATCGCATTTACAGCATAAAAGCGCGATATACCCAGATAATTTCTCTTTCATATGCAAAAGCCCTATTGTCCTAGCTTCACAGATACCATCAGAAAATAAAACGAAAGCAGACGGACGCACTGGCTCTCTGTAATGATTTCCAAACCTGAAATAAATGTTTGCTGGCATATGCATTTTTTTTATGCAGAGGACAGTGGACGTGAAGCCCAGTGTCCCTACTGTAGCCCTGTTTGGAAGTGGAGAAAAAGTTGAAGTGGAAAAAATAAGGGTTTAGTTTAGACGAAAAATAAGGTCTTCAAATATATAATTAATAACTTAGAATTGTAGTTTACTTTTATCTTTTTACTGATTTAATTTGCCTTTTTGTGAAACAATATCCAGGTCTGTGTTTAAAACCGATTTCCTTAGCTTTGAAGGCACCTCCCCCCCAAAAAAAAATTATCCTGAAAGACAATATATACTGAGAAATCTGGAAATCTACCTACCATAATTTTTAATATAAAATGGCTTAAAATCATACTTCCTAGGTGGCCGTTTAATCAGATCGATTTTCATCCAGATAATATATTAGTATAACGACTATCAAATTACAACGAGAAAGTACTAATTTAGTTATGATATTAGCACAGTTGCCATAGCTACCTAATTGTTCACCAAAATGCAGTTATTGGAATCTTCACAGGATCGTAAACGTGGAGTTATTAATTCCTAGAAGTATTAAGAACGCGCCACTGGAACAGGAAATCAGAGGATATAGATGCTGGAGGCTAATAAAAAGGATATTTGAATCATCAACTGATTTGGACGAACTATTTCATTGCCAAATAAACAAACATCTTTCCCATACATATATGAATGTTGAGAGTACACATAAATCTGTCAAATGACTTGCTTTTACACTAAAAAAAATAATACGTCACCATTCATGAACTGGTAAATAATCCACTAGTTATAACAGGAGACAAAGATGAAAATCTCAATAAATGAATTAACAAATCAAGATGGGTATTATACAACCGCATCATATTTCACATTTAAAGTAAACTAAGCTGCTCCCATGTAGCTCTTTTTGATGAATGTTTATTAAAAATTTTAGGGAACAAATTCTTCTTTGTGAAAATATTAATCTTTTGTTGATGAAGCCATATTCATTTCCAAACATACAATATATTTTTTAAACCATTTCTAAATTGCATAATGAGTTTGTTTAGCCACGTGAAGCTTTTTCGATGTAAATATTAGTTGTATAACTGCAACGGAAAGAGAAAGTCATCAGTGAAATATTAAATAGGCCTGTGTGTGTGTGTTTGTGTGTGGGAATTGTCACGCACATGCTATATTTATTTCATGGATGCGATGATATACGGTTGACTATAAGGACTTATTACATGGAAAATTAATTGTATTTTGTTTATTTGGTTTAGCTGACATTTTAGAACACTTCCTGACAACAACTCGAAACCTTTGCTACCTTGAAAACAGCAAATTCCAAAAAAGTTCCTCGAAATTTTGGATTTTTCTAATGCAATAAGTTATCTGTCATAAACAGTATAAAACTGCAAACGTGAAAAACATTTTACTGAACCTCAGGAATTGGTATTGAAAATAATATTCAACCGATTTGCGTGTCTTCTTTTAATGCTCCATTAGCTTTGTTAAAAACGGTCCGTTCTTAGAGAAAGTAAGATTTATTTTTCAATAGGTGGTCTGTATTTAAAGCGAATAATAAATTCTACTATTGAGACAAAACTAATGGATGACGCTTAACATTTCTTGACACTTAATGTTTACTTGGAATAATTGTTGTACTCATATCTAGTTCAGGTAACCCTAAAGAGACTGAGTTAGACAATTTTGTAACAATGTGAAATTTACCGATTGTGGTGGACATTTATAGCCTGCAATTTTTGGAATTTTGAAATGCCAAAATGATTTATTTACCGTCTTTGATATATATTAGTAATTTACCACCTACAGCGTAAATTGAGGTTTTAGTTTATTTCAAACTAGTAACAAGTGATTTACCGGCACGTAACGCGACTTCATCAAATGATACACATTAAAAATTCCGCTAGGCATTTTGTTGTGTCTGAGGAACTCTGAAAATGTGCTGAATTTGATACGCATTCCCTGTCATGGGCCATAAAGAGAACAATATTGAAATTAGTCTATGTATAAATAATAGGGTATCTAATTTTGTGTACAATAAGTGCAGTAAATTATATACAATTTGCATTTCCTGAAACTAAGAAGGGACACACAGATATACAACCTTAAGTTAAGTATTTGGAAAATAATCATAGAAAAAAATAAAAAAATTTATACTTTCTAAAACAAAAGTTCATAAAAAAAGGGAAATAGAAAATTAATTATAGCAGCTGAAAACAAGCGCTCTTTGGACCTAATAAATTCACATGCTAACAGAGAACAGACCCAAGCGCATCATTACTAACAGAGAAAGATGCAAATACCAATCTTACCCCATCATTCCCCATACCGCGCTCTCTCCAACCCCCCCTAAAAAAAGAAATATAGTAAACAAGTATAGTTTCCTATCTTCATCAAAGCTGGAAGTGGGTTGAGCCCGTATTCCGATAGTGAATCGAAACTACCCCTTGAAACAGAGTCGCCCTGATTACAACGGATCTCGCACATCCCATTATATTGCAGAGGATTGAAATGGAAATTCGGGCCTATATAGTCACCGCATTTTGATCATTTTGTGCTTTTAAACAGAGCCCGAAGCGTTGCTGCAGCCTCTGTGTGGGCGATGTTGTGTAATTCTCTGTACGATTGTTTATACGTATACAAATATGTATGTATTGATATGTATGAGCTTGCACAGAAGTATTTATATATATATATATATATATATATATATATATATATATATATATATATATGTATATATATACATATATATATATATATATATGTATAGGTTATATATATATATATATATATATATATATATATATATATATATATATATATATAATATATATATATATATATATATATATATATATATATATATATATATATATATATATATATATATATATATATATATATATATATATATATATATTTATATGTATATGTATGTATATATATATATATATATATATATATATATATATATATATATATATATATATATATATGTATAAGCTTATATATATATATATATATATATATATATATATATATATATATATTTTGTGTGTGTTGTGTGTGTTTATGCCTCAGTGGCTGTGCGGAGAAGTGTGTACGAGTGCATGCGTTCGCACGTGCAAATTAATAAAACTTAGTTTATAACTTAGGAAAGTGAAAGGTGTACCGATAAGAGAAGCCATTGGAACCATTCAAGAGGACAAGCGATTCTGCGGCTGAAAATCTGATTAACCAGAAAAAGCTGTTTGTTTTCTAGTCTGTATTTGATATGTTTCACACTGAAAATTTGTGCCATAGAGTGTAGCGTAGATTATGTTAATATTTTCAGGAGAAAGGTGTGATTTTTTTTTGTCTTTCACATTTTACAATTGGTTTAATGCTGCAACATAATGTTTACACTGAAATAAAAACAAATATAAATAAAATTAGTTGTTTGTTTCCTTTATGCAAACTGGCATTATATTCAGTTTCTTATTTTCTGAGAATCATTCACCCTATGAACGCCATCCAACATGAATAAATACATAAAAGTAATTATAAAACTATTTGCAAACCAAAACGTTCAAGTTTTACACATTCCCCAAATATTAATTCAGGTACTGTCTTCTAGTTTCACATTATGGGATAAACAAAGTGACAGGCAAAAAGAATGCCTTTGAAGAAGTTTCTTTTTTTTTTTGCCACCAGCAAATCATATTCTTGAGTGTTTCTGTCATAAAAGGACTGATTTAAAATTTCTGATGTTGTACACTAAGTTATTTATATAACCAGTCTATGTACATTTATAATGACATTGTTTATCATTCGACTCTTCTTGTAAAGTACTTTTTCAATACGAGAAATTATGCTTTGGCCTTTTCCTTAACTTACATTGGTACTTATCTTGGGAGTTTTGCAATTGTCTATTTTTATGCTTTCTTTTAAGACTTCAGCCAATCATTATTTTAAAACGCATGAAATTTGGAGGTTTGTGGTTAGTCTGATAGATCAGCAGGATTTGATAAATATTTTAAAATATTGCTATTCTATTTATCAAGTAATTTTTCATTTTCAATTATAGTTTTTTCACGCATTCATTCGGCTATAGGAATTTTCAATTACATAAAAGCTCTCCTGATTACGCACGTAAAATACGTAGTCTCACAGTTCACAGTTGTATTCATAAAATACTATCATACAGAAGGTAGTTTCTTGAATGAAAAGATATACACATAAGGTGTGTTTGTTTGTGTGTGTGTGTATATGTATGAGAGAGAGAGAGAGAGAGAGAGAGAGAGAGAGAGAGAGAGAGAGAGAGAGAGAGAGAGGTACACTGTTTCGGGATATTTATAACTCACTAATGAAATAAATTCGTAATTTTACGTTTGCGAGAATAATGTTTGACATTAAATGATACAATAACTATAAATTAGATAAGGAATTAATATAGGTACAGGTACAGCATAATTCACGGAAAACTTAATTTCTTTACGTTTTTATTTTCATTGAAGTATTTAATTGGAGTAATAATTTTTACTTTCCATGATCATCAAAATAAATATTGATATATGAATGCAATAGTATTAATTAGAATTTTCCTGAATGAGCAGAAGTTCCCGAATAAAGCAACTGGCCCAAGTTTAACGTGAGTTATTACATTAAGTCACATTTATATTTCTAAGTGCCTTTTCACTATATGCAGTACATAAAGAAAACAAGATAAGAAGTGATATTCATTTTTCGGAAATATTTCCTTCGTTGAAATATCCTTTAACTGATTCTCTTTTTAAAGGAAATATGAAAGATCCTGCGTAACTATTTCACCAGAGCGGTTCTAAACCCAAGGACAACTTTCTCTCTCTTCTTTCCCAACACCTCGCCCCTCTCTCTCTCTCTCTCTCTCTCTCTCTCTCTCGTAGAAGACTGCCAAGTCGCTGCGTGGAAGCTGCTCTCCAATTACACCATCGTTGAAGTTACTCCCATGAATAGACACGAGTACAGAAAGCCACAACCAGAGGCCAAGAGAACGCTTCTCTTTCTGTTCTCGGTGTCCAAGGAAGGGACGACGGAGAGAGAGAGAGAGAGAGAGAGAGAGAGAGAACTGAAGGTGAGAGAAGTCAAAGGATGATTGGAGGAACAGGAGAGATTGTGCAGCCGACAATGCCGTGGACAATATTATGGGTGATAGGATATTGTTTAGGTCGCCAGACGAATTGATGAGATACAGCGCCATCTCCCGGCCTTCGGGGAGAGGGTAAGGCACAAAAGGGGCTTCATTAGAGCTGACCTGTTGTCGACTGCATAGCCTGGCCGAAATGTTTTGGCATATATCAACGAGATATTGTATATTTAATGATACCTCGCTGATGACGGGTACGGATTAAAGCACCAATTAGTTTACTTCGAGAAAGATAGTATTTAACATCGAAAATCAAAATTCTTTTATCAATGTGGAGGTTAATGTGAGTTTTCTGTAATAATAATAATAATAATAATAATAATAATAATAATAATAATAATAATAATAATAATAATTATGTTAAATGCAATGTAATGGAACACAATACAGGTTTGTAGAGAAAACTTTATATTATGAGAATGCTGTAAATTTTCGTACGGAAATAAATAATTTTCATGTTAAATGTAACAAAACTATCAAATATTTACTTTAGCTTAATCTCCCTAGTAAATATGTATTTTCATTTTTTGTTCAAAATACTTAATGTAAATTGTATTCTGTGTAGATTGTCTTCTGAGCAGTTACTGGAACTTAACTGTCATTATATACACTAAGTTTGGGAAAACTGTCCGCTCATTGTTCTCCGTGTTTAGGAAAACTGTCCACTCATTTTCAAGTTTGGGGAAACTATCCATTAACTCTCCTCATGTTTAGGAAAACTGTTCTTTTACTGACCACCTTCATATTTACGGAAACTGTTCACCCACTGTCTTCATGTTTAAGAAAAATGTCTGGACAATGTCCTTAATGTTTGAAAAAGCTGTGTACTTACTACAATATCACATATAATATGTCAAAAAAGACTCTAACCCCTAAACTGAACTTCTTTCTTTAAATATCGTTGGAAAGTTGTCACTCAGCTTGTCTACAGATATTATTTACGTTATTGCTAATTAGATCTTCTAATGGCAATATGATCAGTTCCCCATAATAAAAATTTCTATAATTGCCAGGTTATTGATTTTTAAAATACAGAATTATTTCCAGTATTCTATTTGCCAAATGATCTGCGTTGTCTCTTTTTAATGCGAAACTTTGTCGACGTTTAAGGGAAGCTCAAAATTACTCTCGTTTTACATCGAGTATGTTTCATTTGGTCCCTTTGCCCAACTCAGTAACTTCGCCAGGAAATAAAATCTCCAGAATTTACGTTTGGTTTACAGTGGCTTATGAGTCACTAAGTTAATTTTGCTGGAGGAACTACAAACTAAAGTCTCTCTCTCTCTCTCTCTCTCTCTCTCTCTCTCTCTCTCTCTCTCTCTCTCTCTCTCTATATATATATATATATATATATATATATATATATATATATATATATATATATATATATATATATAACTAATAGGACCTCATTCAAACTGGATGGTATCTGGTGGAGATATTTATTCAAAAAAAGTTACAAGCTTTCTAGGACGAACAGTCCTCATTCTTAAGTATCCGTACAATGACCAATCCTGTTAGTAATTGTACCAATGCAAAGAACAATTGTGTATGTGATAAAGTTAATATATATATATATTATATATATATATATATATATATATATATATATATATATATATAAAAGTAATGCCTTTATTTATAAATTCATCACGCTCCATATTTTCGAGATTCGTTATATACACACACACACATATATATATATATATATACATATATTATTTATTTATTTATTTATATGTATGTACGTATATATATATACATATATATATATATATATATATATATATATATATATATATATATATATATATATATATATATATATATATATATATAAGATGAGTAGATAACCAACTTTACAACACTCACCTTTCTTCAGCACTTTGTATGTTCCCCCAAAAAAAAAAAAAATTAATTAAGATCACCATTGGAATGGATATAAATTCATATAACCATATAAAAAAGTTGTCTGGCACCTCCTAGCAGCCTAACACTACCCCTACCCCAACCGCCTCAAGTTTTGTTCGTATAGAACGGCAACGACCATCGAAAAGAGATGCCATTAATCACATTTCTTTCATTTCTTTTTTGTATAGGAAAGCAGACCGGAGAGGCAGTGAAGTAACTTTATCTAACTAAAATCTGATTGAAATAGGAAAGAAAAATGAGAAGGGAAAAAATTACGGTCCAGTCCCAAACAGGATGACAGATCTTCGATTTGAAAGAAATATCATCAAGACTGGGCAACAAAAAAACAAAAAGAAGAAAGAGTGAAAGCGGCAAAATGTGAAAATATAAGAATATAAAAGTTCTAAGTTTGATGATATGAGAACAGAGATAGTTAATTTCAAATAAAAAAATGTATTATGTATTATGTTAATGTTGTATTTTTGTATTATGTTAATGTCATCTATGAATTTAAATAATTAATTTCAGATTCATAGAAATCTGGCAAGAAATGTAATTTTCAAAGTCGTCTCGGTTGGTGAAAGCCTGAATTAACTGATCAATCAGTGAGAAAATTAAGGAATCATCTATTCAACTATGTCCCAATAAAATATATTCCTTTTCATTTATGTTGCCCTCCAATTTGATGATAAGGTTACATTTGTATTACACAATAAAAATCACACTTCCATAAAATGGTTAGTCTCTATATAACACGCGCACACACACATATAAATATATATACATATATATATATATATATATATATATATATATATATATATATATATATATATATATATATATATATATATATATATATATGATATTTTTTATCACATCACCGTGATTCATATACAACCAGTAAGCTACAAACGTCCTTTAATATCAATTCGCTCTACCTTGAAATAATATATTTTCATATATGTTACCGAAGGGGAATTTTTAGTTGATAATAAGTTCGTCGTCCCGTGAGCTCGAACCAGCGAAGGACAAGAACTCAGGACTACAGTGGACGCATTAACCCCCACGGGCCTTATTATCAACTAAAAATTCCCTTCAGTAACATATATGAAAATATATTATTTCTGAGGTAGAATGAATTGATATTAAAGGACGTTTTACTGATTATATATATATATATATATATATATATGTAAATATGTATGATATATATATATATATATATATATATATATATATATATATATATATATATATAAATATATATATATATATATATATATACGTATGTATATATACATATATATATGTATATATATACATGTATATGTATATGTATATATATGTATGTATATATATATATATATATATATATATATATATATATATATATATATATATATATATATATATATATATATATATATATATATATATATATATATATATATATATATATTCTGAAAAAAAAAAAAATATATATATACACATATATATATGTATATATTATATATATTATATATATGTATATATATATATATATATATATATATATATATATATATATATATATATATATATATATATATATATTTATTTCAGAATATAAAACTTGTATGCAATTTAGACGAATCCGACATAAGCAACGAGTCACCATTGCAACGAAAGGTTAAGGAGAGTCAAACTCCCCAAGGCCTCGATAACTAACGAAGGCTTCCCGACGAACAACGGAGCCTCGAAAGGGCGTGAATGTCACCTACCAAGAACATACTCGATAACTCTGCCAATCATGTATCGAGGCAATGTGCTACACTGGGCGGTTTTTCTGCTTCATTGCAAAACCTTATTGATCGAATAAGTGCCGCAACCTCCAGGATCCCCTAGGGTTAGTCCAGGGGTGGTCTATGGACAGTTCCTTGTTCGAGGGAGGGGCTATATGACAGCGATAATCTTCAGAGACCATTCGACTGGATGGGATGTAATTGTAAGCGTGTGCTACACTACAGTAAAACATAATCACAAGTTGGGCACTTATCGTTTACTTATCACAGATTGGTTGAAAACAAGTCAACAACTGCATGTAGAGAACGACTTTTTAGCTAGTGTGAGGCACTGGCCAGGACTACCAGTAAGTTGTTCACTTGTATTAAACTGTTTGTGATGTGTGTGCTATACATTACCGACATGTGTTTATGACATGTTTAACGACAGTGTGGGCGTGACGTAAGAGGTTTCGTTTCAGACTGGAAGACTAACGCTGCTGCTCAGTGCTTAATTACCAGAAATGACATGCGCAGGCACGATAAAAATGACAAAATTGACATAACTTGTTTCATGATAATTCGTCATTAATACTTAATGGTGTAAATCTTTATTAGGTAATTAGACACCAAAAGAGAGATAAATGCTAGAAATATAAAGGTATATTAGTAACTTTAATAGCAAATGCATATTAACGGAAACTAATACTGTGCATCATTCGTCATCAATAATCTGGGTAGGGAGACAGAGCAAAGAGAAAACTGTAAGAATCGTAGTAATCAAGATCTGCGTAGATCGAAACAAACACATAACAGGACATATAAACAGAAATTAGCAAGTATAAATTATTATTAATTATTATTATTATTATTATTATTATTATTATTATTATTCGGTGTCGGCTTTTAAATCGACGATGGCTCTCAGTATCTCTAGTTATTTTATACTTTCAAATTAAAAGGTGCATGGTTGGCAAAAAGTAAATACGGTGCAACTGAAAATCATGTAAAACAAAAAAGCAAATGATAATTAAAATACCATGGGATGAAGATCGCTATCTTGGTTTAAAGTAAGGCTTTAAATGTGATGAAAAGTACACCGTTTCCCGAGTTCTTTAGGTTGATGAAGTAATCCAAGCATAAAAAAGTCATATTTATCAAAGTCATATAATGAAACAGCCAAGTGAGAGGTCTTATCTGAAGTTGTTGCGTCAAATTCGTGGGATTTTAAAATATAGATGACAAGTACCTCAAAATACAGGTGAATACGCAGCAAATGAAATAATAAAAGGTTTATTGATACGAGGAAATAGCAGATGCTATCGAATTATAGAAGCAGTCTCATATTTTCATTTGAGTTGTAAAAGTTTCCCTGCATTTACTCAGTGTAAATTATCTGATGATGTTTTCTTTTTAAACCCACCCAGCAATGCTCTGTTGCATACTTGCAATATATATATATTATATATATATATATATATATATATATATATATATATATATATATATATATATATATATATATATATATATATATATATATATATATATATATATATATATATATTATACGCGTGCGTGTGTGTGTGTGTAACCTTTGAATCCTGATAAGAAAGACATCCCCAAACAATCTGGAGTCAAGAAGCAACTGCTCCCAATTTAGTCAGTATTATGTAAAATGGTAGATGAGAAGACGTTTCATGATGATATGAGTATTACAGGCATACGCAGACAATGCAGTAGAATATAGAAAAATATATAGTAAATATTCACGTTACAGTGTAGTTGGAAAACCAACATACTGTTGCCTTCGCGGGAATGACAAGTTTTAAAATTAGCTTTCTGCTCTACAGTATAAGAGCCCACGCAAAACAAATAAAATTGATGCGCTATATTTAGACCATACCTACAATTTATTCCCAGTCAGATAATTACTGGGGCACCCCTTTAGTGTATATTAAGGCATGATAGCTTGAGTTGAATTTGGTTGTGCTCTAGTTAGGTTAACCTACATTGACTTCGATCACGTTTGGTTAAGTTAGGTCAGTCCAATTATATTTGTGCTGAAATGACATGCTTGAATATCGAAAAGACTTTCAACCTCCATTCCAGGTTTGTAAACCTCAGTAATTAAAGACAAAAGTATCTTCACTAATCAGATTTACTTCTTGCCTGGCATTGCAAAAGGCAACATTGACAACATTATCTACCTCGTTGCAACTCTGAACAATCATCCACTCTCAATGGAAACAACTTTTGTCATTAGAAAAGAAAAACAAAAACATTTGTACATCAGAGGTGACCAAACCGCGGGTCGCTGAACACATTTGGCTCTCTGGCATTTAACGTGCGGATGGCGGAAATATGTTGATTAACCTCGCTTTTTTGCATTGTAATTAATATAAAACGTAAATATTACAAAAAAATCAGGCTCTAATAATTATTTATTTGCCGCTCACAGAGTTCACTGAAATTTAACGGAAGTGTAATAACCACTGCGAGTAAAAAAATTAAATCCTAATTTTGATGCTAGATTTGAACTGAGTTTAATTATAATTAAACTCGAATTGCAGCACGAAAACCGATTCTAAATGCTGGAAATGCGTTGACCTGCCTCAGTGAATGCTAAGCTCGGCGCAATTCTCTTTATTTTGGACTTTCATTTCGTGTTACAGAATTGCAGCTATACGCGTTTTTCTGAGATGCTTGCCAATTTTATTGTCGTGGAAAAAAGTAATAGACTAAAAGAATTATCTAAAGTGCCGAGAGCCTTTATAAATGCATTTATGTCCATTCTCTACATGTACAGACATGCATAAATACAAATGCAAATATATACGCACAACAGCGCGCGCACGCACACACATATATATAATTTACTCACACACACACACACACACACACACACACACACACATATATATATATATATATATATATATATATATATATATATATATATATATATATATAACATATGTACATGTACACCCATATACATAGATTTACACACATACTTTTTCACACATTTCCTAAATATCTACTTCATTATTTTCTAATGACTTTATTTCATTGAAAAAGTCATTAGAGCCACTTGAATCCACGTTGCAAATTTTATTTTTCATCTTCACTCACCGAGTATTTTACAAATAACATTTCAAGACCGTGAGCTTTCACACACACACACACACACACACAAGCACACACACACACAGCCTTTCGAAATACTGTCATACGGTCAAACAGGCTTCTTACACGCGAGCCAAAAGTGTTGTCACCTTCAAGGAAGAATAATCACTGTACTACGAGCATTTCCCAGCAACACCCTTCAATCGGGTTTAATTTGTGCTAATCTTATCGACTTTGTAGAATTTACGTCTTATTAAGCCATTGATTTCGGAAGGGATGCAAGACTTTTTACAAGCATATGATCATTTGTCTTAGTACGTGTCGCTGATGATATTGGCGCTGGGGATTTGGGAGTGATCGCATTTCACATTTCTTTTTTATGAGAATGTAAATCACATGAGTTTTTATTTAACGGATAGATTTATCTCTCGACATATGTATATTTGTACATTTCCCCCCTACTCGCATCGTCTGTACGCTCCAGCGACATCTTATCTCCACATCTTAGCCAGATATTGCACCTTTAACCATTGTTTCTTGAACAAATGTCCACGACCCGTTTTCTCATTTAAATCGTTCCCTGACCATTCTCCATCCATATGTGAGGAAGGCTGCAAACAACAAATATTGCCCCCGAGCATATGACAAACAATCGTCATTAACACCGGTTTGGTCGTGTTTAATACGTGTATCACGTGCTTCAGTAAAATATCGTTCATTCATTATGCCTTGGAATTGGTTCCACGGAATTCTAGCCTTTACAACGGTTGACTTAGGGTCGAATTACACCTCACGTTACAAAGACCCCTCTCCAAAAAAAAATCATGGGTTTTGTTTCGGTTGGGGAAAACATATGACATCAAAGGCCGTGTGCGCGTGGTAAGAATAAACCAAGGAAAGCACGGGGAGGCGGGTGGGTGAGGGGACGGGGATGACGGGAGATTGGGGCTATAAAGGTGGTAAGGAGAACTTTGGGCAGGAAGAAGATAGTGCTTTAGTAATTACCGACACGTTTCTGGAAATATTAGAGCGCGTGGACTACGATTAAAGTGATTCACATTATCAGGCAATTCTGTTACAATGATATAAGATGGAAACTGGAGAATCATGGTATCAGACCTCTCCATTTTTCAATTTCTTAAGTTATGTTTAGGGTCTGGTTTTTCTACTTAAGGGCTATCTATTTGTATATTACGAACAAATTTCCAAGAAACGCACTACTACGGGCAGATAGTCGAGAAAAGACCGATACTTGAATTTTGTCTGTTATCCTGAACCAGAACTGTTCAATGATTTTCGTGAAACATTTTTGTAGGACATCTTTAATTCCCTAATACCTGAGAATTGTTGCAGACTTTGGACTGCGTCAAAGAAGATGGATTCTTTTGGATATCTAAGGCAAAGGTCTTGGATTCGTGGACCATGACATAAATATCCAGAGGGCACTAGGACCTATCGGTGATGTATAAGACTCCTTTTAGCGTTGGAGATAAAATGACAAGAAGAAATGGCAGGTTATTCACTTTTCTGGTTCATTTGGTTGACTTATGAACATGGGTCCCCATACCGTCCGTTTTGTTAGAAATTTCAATTATGCACTAGATTCAATAGCATAATTCGCCCAAACTTATATATACATTCTAATAAAGTATTTATGACAAATCAATTACACAACAGAGGGAAATGAATGAATCTATTTAGCACTGACAATACGAGCGTGGGCCCAATGAAAGGACATTGTCAGGAGTGATGAACAGATGTTTTTCAGACGGCAATGGAGTGAGCTTCCCAAGAGCTTATAACATCATCCGTCGAGTAATCCTAAACCATAAACGTTTAAGAATATGTGGTAAAGCCGAGAGAGAGAGAGAGAGAGAGAGAGAGAGAGAGAGAGAGAGAGAGAGAGAGAGAGAGAGAGAGAGAGAGAGAGTATGATACTTGAGCACCGTGAAACTTTTCCTGTTCAGGATATAATTTTTCTTTATTTTAGGAACAGAATGTAAATACTCAGCATAGGCGAGGTAGGTGTTCAACAACATGCAATATAATTCAAATGTAATATTTAGCCCTAAAATTAATCAAAACCGTAACTGTTTTGGCATTCCACGATGCATTACCACGTTCATTCCACTTGTTATCGTTTCACTTCACTACACACTTCATTATCTCAATTCTTGATTAATTCTAAACTTACTATTGACTTTTTTCCCCTTAACTTCCCTATCTTTTCGCCGATTTTTCCCCTTAACTTCCTTTCTTTCCCGGTATGGTTTTTCCTCCTCATGACTGTCGAGGCCATAACCATCTTCACTTCCCTCATCCCGTCCCTTTGACTAACACGAGAGGTAACGATTTTATCAACCATTCTGGCACATTTGTCCATCGTTGCAGGTGTTAATCGACATAAAAACCGGAATCACTGTTGTTATGGGGCAAAATTACAGGCTGTCAGCAGTCAGGGGTCTGCCCATTTTCTCTATAACTATCGAAATCCATGGCCGTGATAGCACGTCTTTTCTCTGTGCGTGTGTGTGTGTGTGTGTGTGTGTGTGTGTGTATTTGCGAGTGTGTGTCTTTGCCGTCCCTTTTAGCTGCAAGAAATTTGTAAAATTTGGTTTGTAACAGTACGTCGGTAATTATTTTGTGTACAACTGTAATACGTAAACGGCTAATTACGTTGATGCGTTAATCAACCATTATAGTTACCACCAGTCACAGGAAAATAAAACAGCCGTGTATTTCTGTATATAAGAAAGCATAAGTAATTATCAGTTTTAGATATAAATTTCATATAGCAAAGACCTTATGTGCCTATTGAATTTGAGTACTGATAAACTATCGATTCAAATCAATAGGCAGGTTGGTGACGAACAAACAGTCAAGCATTACAAAAAAATGTTAATTCCTGAATTTGGCTGTATAGTTAACAAGGAACTAGTTTGATGTGAATATTATTGATTCAAAATGTTAATTCCTGAATTTGGCTGTATAGTTAACAAGGAACTAGTTTGATGTGAATATTATTGATTCAAAAAGTTAATTCCTGAATTTGGCTGTATAGTTAACAAGGAACTAGTTTGATGTGAATATTATTGATTCAAAATGTTAATTCCTGAATTTGGCTGTATAGTTAACAAGGAACTAGTTTGATGTGAATATTATTGATTCAAAATGTTAATTCCTGAATTTGGCTGTATAGTTAACAAGGAACTAGTTTGATGTGAATATTATTGATTGAAAATCGTATGATTGCATCAAAGATTTTCACCTATATTAGAAAGATCAAATAGGAATCAGTTTATTCGACAAAGCCTGACGATTTACAAGTGACCCAGTTGCCTTTACATCAGAAATAGCTGACCCCTCTTATGCATGTCTGTACGCTCGTCTGCCACAAGCTTTCAGTTTCTATGCCTGTCATTCTGTCTGCCTGTATGCCTGCCTTTCTGTCTGTCTGTCCCTCTGTCTATCTGTCTCTTTCAGAGCAATTAAACGAATAACTGATACATTTGGCAGGGCACTTCTTTATGCGCGTGGCTTTTGAAGATTAACTTTTTGGCCATTTGTCCACAAAATTGGAATTGCTTTCACGGGCTTTTCTTTTTAGCCGAATGAATAGAGGATTCATTATATGCCTAGTCCAACATGATTAACTATTGATACACGTACCTGCAAAATTAAAGGGATACGCCCGATTCATGTCAATGAATAGCGTAATATAATTGCGACCATTTAGCATTTCGGGACGAGGAATCTAAGCTGCTATTTAGGTTATAATTATTTGATATATTAGTAAAGAATGCGGCGGCGTAATGCAGAATAGGCACCGAAATGGACGCGTATTAATTTCGGTTTCACAGATCCCCGAGATTTGCTCTGTTCAAAAGAGCTCGGCTCATGGAGCGGAAGATGGTTTAAAAAAAAGCATAAAAGGGAAAACAGGGGCAATGAAATAGGATGATAAATGTATGGTGAATAAGGGAAAGGAACTAGTATACCGATAACAACAATCACTGCCTGTATTCATAACCTTTTTTTTTCTAAACTTTTGTCTGTCAGCACTGTGACATTAACGACGGGAACGCTGTAATTTAATCACTAATTTGATAGCGGAAGAATATGTATGAATTGCAGCCGTAAAAAAAAATATGTATGCATTTTAATTTGAAAAAATAAGAATCAAATTATTGTCCAATATACTTCACCGCTAACTTACTTCTTTTGTCCTGATACATTGTAATTAAAAAAAAAAATTAATTTATTCGTTAAATATATTTTCGAAGCAAGGAACAAAGCATAGTACTTACAAACTAATGCAGCTGTCACGTTAAAAAAAATTACGACCATAAATAAGTAATCTTGCAGTTGCATAGTGCAAAATATGTCTCATGCATGATGGTACTTTAATATTTCTTATATAAGTTTTCGTAGTAGTTTGAAGTGGAGTACATTAATCAATAGACCCTCGCATAACACATAGTAAAGAATAAATAATACGTGTCATATAGTAAGATACCTATGTTAGAAATTCATTTCTCGCTATACTGTGGTTCGGATTCCACAATAAGCTGTAAGTCCCGTTGCTTAGTAACCAATTGGTTCTTAGCCACGTTAAATAAGTCTAATCCTTCGGGTCAGCCCTAGGAGAGCTGTTAATCAGCTCAGCGGTCTGGTAAAACTAAGGTGTACTTAACTTAACTTTACTCTTTACGAGCTTTGGTTGTTGACGTCAGTTGCAGTAAATTTCGTAGAATTAACCTCTGTTGTGTTTTTGTGAGTTGAGTATTTTTCAAACGATACAAGTAATTTTCTTGTCAGTTAGATTTTCGTCTACTGTCTACTAAGGTTGTCAACGCAATATTTCGGAAAGTGGTTTATCAGAAATAGTGAGCCCATACTTTCTTGAAGTTTCTCTAGCGATTTAATTAGCATTTCGTTACAGGTGCCTTCTATATCCAACTGAATGCATTTCACTCTCATCGTTCATCCCATATAATTCATGGAGTTTATAAGGTTACATTACGAAAATATGTCACTTTGGGAGCAAAAACTCATTCATGAGAGAGAGAGAGAGAGAGAGAGAGAGAGAGAGAGAGAGAGAGAGAGAGAGACTTGTTATTTATAGATAATTAATTTTTTCTTTTTTAGTTCCTGCGTCTCACACAGTGATATTTTCCGGCACTTCCAATTAGAGCATTAATAGAAAAAACACGAGTGATAATGATGATGTGTCATTAAAAATAACTGCGTTTTACATTATTGGTAATCATTTGATTTTTACATTAAAAAGTTTCGTTTTCCCGTTTACACTTCCGCTTTCAAAGACCAGTTTTCCAGCGTTTGTAAGTCCGCACCGTTTAAGCAATGCCTCCATTTATGCTAATTTTCTTTTTGCCACGAAACCAAACAATAACGGGAATGAAAAAAAGAAGGAATTTATAACTGAAAATAAAAGTGTGAAAAAGAGTTGAAAACACTTTTTATTAAATAGAAACCTTGCTGTCATCATAAACTTGAAAGCAAGTAATGAAGAATTAATGAAATGGAGATAATTAGATATATGCAGTGTGTCAGTTATCATTACGTGAGGGCTACCTAAACTACCACAAAACATTGGGCTTATATGTGTCCCTGAGCATGAAGATATCAATTTGGTTTAACGCTGTAAAAAGACACTTTACCACATACACATAAACAAACACAAATGGGCATAAAAACACTTAAGACGCATGAAATCTTTCTTAGAAGTGTTTCTAAGTTTTTCATCGTTGCCATAAAGAGAGAATTTAGTCACTCCAATAGTTTCACTAATTTGGGTAATTTCTATACAGGTGATATATATATATATATATATATATATATATATATATATATATATATATATATATATATATATATATATATATATACATATACAAATATATGTTTGCTAACACTTTTTCTTGAATTTCAGATGAATCAGTAGTCTGTTACTGTATCTAAACCAAAATCCCAAGTTCGATTCCTGGGCGAGGCAAAGACACTTATCATTTATGATTCGCCTTGGGTCAAGTTATTCCTAAGGTATAGTGAATTCGATACTGAGTGATAATTATGACTTAACATTTAACATTCACATTTAAGACAACTTTACATTGTAGTGGTGATTTCAGTGTCTCTTAAAGTTAGCAGTACTTTTCGAAACACAAAGAAGTAATAGCAGAAACAGAGAAAGAAAAATAACTACAATGTACAATATTGGGAATTAGCTGTTCTACTTAGAATAGAACTTAAAAATGATAAAATATTAAGATATTTAAGGGTAGAAATTTTCAGACGATGGCAACAAAAAGAAAATTGTTGCATGTATGTTAAAAAATGTTATGAAGGAAAACCAAGACTATGAATTGTCTCACTTCATCCCTAGACGGACTATGAAATGATAACTCGATGGTAATCTTTTTTTATTACAATAATCAGTAGTTCTCCTAAAAATATTAGAATCAATATGGCAATAAAATCTGATTAAATTCTACTAGTTTCTTATTGTGTATAAATAATTGTTAATATAGTGGATTCATTGCAATTTCGACGGTTGCCTTTCAAAATGCACACATCATTAAGCAAAAAAAAAAAAAAAAAAAATCGGAAAAACTCTTTTGATATCTTCGACAAAGGTCCGCTTTACATTGAGATCAAGAATCTCGAGCAAATTCCAGTCTCTTGCCTTATTTTCAACCCGCGCCATCAAGATATTATTCAAATTTTATGCAAATTTCTTCCACAATTTCATCAGATTGCAATTTAATATTCTTTACATAGATTATTCCCTTTAATACTTCAGCCCTTCTTTAAGACGGGAAGGACGCAAAGTTGGCTTCCTCATCTGCTGCAGGAGTTCCTCCTCTTCTTCTTCGTTAACATAAAATGCGTTGAAAGGAGCAACACGATAATAAGACCCCGCTGAAGCATCTATCATAACATCTTCTTTAGCATCAGCTTCAGCTTTTAAAGCTATGCCTTCAGGAACGGGAGACGCCGCGACGAAAGATGCTGCCGCGTCTATCTACGCCCTCACAAAAATGTTCCAATGTATTCTCGATTCAGATAAAATTCATATATACGAGAACATGACAAAGTGATCGCGAACGAAAAAGTCGCCCATGCATGCATGATTAAAGCCTTTCAACGGATTTCGTACGCCAGTGGACACCAAGGGCCAGAACGGTCCTTATCATCTTTTAAGTTACCGACAGAATTATCGGCGCACAGATTCTCGGGGCCCCTCTCTCGCATCTCTCTCTCACTCACTCTCTCTCTCTCTCTCTCTCTCTCTCTCTCTCTCTCTCTCTCTCTTTCCTTCCGTCGCTCGTGGAAGGAGGAGAGGAAGAGCTTTATCCTGCAGGAGGAAAAGGCTGAGAAGAGCACAGGAAGAGAAAGAATGAGGGAATGGGATGACGGAGGAGGAGATGATATTCAGATCTTGAAAAGAATCTTCGGTTGAAGCAATCGAGGCTTTTCCACATGAGGGTTGGAAAGATACATTCTGAAGCGTATGCGAGTTAAAAGAATATCCATAAAAGAGAGAGAGAGAGAGAGAGAGAGAGAGAGAGAGAGAGAGAGAGAGAGAGAGAGAGAGAGAGAGATTTTTCTTCCTATATCCTCTGATTCTGAGTTATAATTGCTATTAATGTCTCTTGGAAAAAACCTTTTAAGTGAGAGTGATTGCTACGCGGATTTATTGATATTCAGAAGTCAATATACTTGATGTCGTGCTCTTAAAGGCAGACAGAAATATAAAGTATTAATTTTTTTACTTTTAATTTTGTTTCTCCGCCTATCTGAATCACTTTGGAAGTTTTACTGGATTCAAAGGGAAAGGAAAAAAAAGAAACAACTGAGATATATCTAGTATCCAAGGTCTTCACAATATACATACATACATACATACATACATATATATATATATATATATATATATATATATATATATATACAATTAGTTCACTTACCTATCCATTTAGAGGGTATGCATTTAAAATGGTAACTCATCTTTTTACAACGGAAGTATTTATAGAGAATTGCCAACATGCATCTTTGAGACGAAGGACCCAGAGTAAGTGTAAGTAGAGGGTCATAGACAAGACAGACTCCCCTAGACTGAACAGTGATGAGTCGATAAGCAAATGAAGATGCAGTCGAAATGTGACGTTAGGAGCGGATGCCGTTGATACCGAAATAAATATTTGGTAGATGGAATGGGAAGAGTGATCTAAATTTTGCAGAAACGCTGTAAATTACATATAAACGCGTTATTTCTCCGACATCTGGCAAATAGGAGCAAGAGATCTAAATAGAATTGAGCCCGTATCAAAATGCCTTCGAACAGTGAAACTGACTAAGATGAGAGGTTCTTGACCAGATACTCTATCAAGATCAAGGTTATTGAAGACGAAAGAGCTATTCAGCTCGGTGTGCAAACAGTAGAGGAGGTATAAAAGACGAAAGGAGAAAGAAATACGAAGAGCACTGCCAAGGACAAAAAAATGTAGAATGGAGGTCACTGATATAGAATATCACTAGAAATGATGAAGGAAACAGGTAGAACGCCACTGGCAACAGCAGATATAAAGGAGGTAGATGAAAGCATAGATAATTTTATTGAAAGGAATAAAACCGTAAGCAGGAATATGTTAACGGAGTCTTTGTAAAAAGATTCTTAGAGAGGTTCTCAATTCCAGGGAGTTGGATTTAAGTGGTATTAAAATGTGAGTTTTAAAATGTGAGATTTCAGTCAAATTTTAATTACTTGTGTTAGATGACGCTAAAGCACTATAAGAGTATTTTGGAGAGTTAGGCATTAATTCTTTTTATCCGCACTTATTAGCATGTGTAGCTAGTTCGCCGGCAAATTCCTAGAGTTCCCCAAGACAATACAAAACTCCAAGACCTCATGAAGAGGGATTACCAAAGAGTATGACTCAACAGAATTGGGAGGCCGAGAAAACTATCTCACAATCTAATCTCTTAGAGTCTTTCCATTTTTTTATCTCATATTTGTCCACGAATGTCCTGCATTATATTGTACCAATAAAGGAAAAGAACCATATGCATAAACTGAACACTAGTTTTTGAAATATATACCATGAGATATTAATTTGAATTCCTTTGTTCTGAGATTAAAGAAAGATTTTTGCATAAAAATAGGTTTACTTATTACCAAAATAGTATTTATTTTCTATTCCTATATAAGAAAACTACTATAACGAATTTACAGCGATGTTGAAATGAGAGAGAGAGAGAGAGAGAGAGAGAGAGAGAGAGAGAGAGAGAGAGAGAGAGAGAGAGAGAGAATACACATTCTGACAAAGGAGAATTTGCCCTTCATTTGATGGAAGGTTAAGGCCGCTAATGAAGCCTAAAAATGTTGATTAGACTCAATCGGGAAGCAGAGTGGAAAGAGAACCTTTCCAAGCGTGGGAACAATATTTCTGGTGCGATCAGATAATTACCGAGAGAGAGAGAGAGAGAGAGAGAGAGAGAGAGAGAGAGAGAGAGAGAGAGAGAGAGAGAGAGAGAGAGATTTAAAAAATGGTCATGCCTTTATCAGTTACTTTTTCATTACTATTTTAGGAATTGTTTATAATTTTTCTCTGCAATTGTCATATAATTTTATGATTAAGCGCGGGGGAGATGTGACATATGTGAATAGTCTTTATCTATGTGAAAATAATTGCGCTATATTGGACAGTCTGTTTAAAATTGAAGAACAAGTGAAAACACAGTCTTTTTGAAGTCAACTGCAATAGACTTGCGTCATCGTTATTTTCATCTACATTATCTACTTTTCGGAGATATCCCTCGACCCATGTATGGTCTGTCACACTGACCACAGATTTTGTCATGTTATGGTTGACAGTTTTCTTTAATAATTTGTCCTTCCACGTCATAACTGTCTTTGAATATTTATACCCCTAGATTTGTTAAAAATAAAAAATTTTCATGTTTTTTTTAAATCTTCTGAGGCAGCTTATTGAATAGTCTGTTTGCCGAATCCTGAAGAGTCCATTATTTCAATGACATTCTCATCTTTTCCTAGAATGCTAGGCGTTGGTGATTATCTTTTATGTGTTCTATGATATTCTCTCTTCCATCTTCTGGGACACATGCTATCAGGGTCTTTAGGTGAATTTTTTCCTTTTTTCATCAAATGCACAGTTTATTTTTTCGTTTCTTCGAAGATCTTTTTTTTAAGTTAGTAACTCCGGGTTGGCAGATAACTTCACGAGCAAGTGTCCATCCATGTGTGCTTTGTAATCGTTGAGATGGTCTGTTGATTTTGAAAATAAACCATTCCTTTTCCAGTATTTATTTGTATCTTGCATTCTCTTATTCATGGCTTTTCATGCTTTCATTCGTCTAGCTGATTTTATTAGTTAAGCCTCTTCCAACGTGTTCAATTTAGCCATCATACTGAAAAGATTCTGACGAGGTCAACTCATGTTCCTCTTCTAGTTTCTAATATGACTGGTGCCGTTTCATTACAAAACGCGTGGTATTACCGGTTATACACTTAACATTCACTTTAATTTATCTTCTGATTTTCCACAAACAGTACAAAGAACCAAAGAACTGTATCCCTTTCCTTGACTTCACAATGGTGTATTGATATGTTATCATCTTCTCTATACCCATACACCCTCTACGTATCATTTTTACTATGGTCTTTCTTTGGTTTTGTATTCTTTCTGATTTGCATTATTCCCAGTTTTCCACTATTCAGTCACTGACTGCAATTTTCTGTTAGATTACCGGTTTCTCATAGCCCTCTTCACTTCACCTGCGTACGATAAAAATCAACAAACCTGAACACTGAATTTTGAAAAGAACATTTTAATATTTTCATGTAAAGAATTTTCCTTCATAAATACATGCTTATCAATTTATTAATGCATACCTACTGTTTAATGAGAGAGAATATGGACGTGAAAATATTGGCTATAGATTGCTATCCGGAAAAATGTTCATATCATAAATTTTCAGTTAGATTCCGTCATTGAACATGGAATGTCATTTCATCTCATTTGATGACATATTTAAATAACAGTTATTCACTTATTACTCATAAAAGGCTGATAAGGCCACATTAAATACTGTTATCATTACCGGCATTCACTTTCCTAGAATATAATATATCCTTATTATATAATAAAAACTTCAACATTGAAATTTAATGCATGTAAATCTAGCCGTTGCTCGATTATCGTCAAACTTAAATTTAAAATATATTTATTATCTCTAAATGATAGAGGAACTATTTGATTAAACAGTTGCAGTTTGTTAAAAGTGACTTTAATCATGTGCATAAAAAATAAAAAATCTCATTAATCTTCTGTTCCAAATATTTGAAGAAACTGGTAGTTTGTTTTTACTAAAATCAATTAAATGGTAAGTAGATGTTATTAGTGCTACA
>NC_089750.1:15697552-15700052 GCF_040412425.1 Macrobrachium rosenbergii
AATAATAATAATAATAATAATAATAATAATAATGGACCTTAAAGTGTGATGTGCAACATTCCTGTCTACCATGCAGGGGAACACAGGTCCAAGGCCAAATCAGGCGGATGGACACGCTCCGTTAAATTACATTAGTGATTTCACCTAACCAGATTTTAAAAGCTTTGATGACAATCGAAAGGCTAATTCCTTCTGGAGCCACACTTCAAGACACAGGTGTTAGAGGATTATGATGTAAACAAGAATATTAATGAATATAAAAGTGCTTGAAGAAGTACAAGAAGACAGATATTTATGCTATCATTGACAACATTTATCAACTAGACAGGAGAGTAAAAAAACAGAGGAAGACCTAAATGCCTCTCAATTCCTTGACTTAATTTTCCCCTAACTGCTTGATGTTTTGTGGGAGATCAAACATATTTTGTTTTTATGTTTTTTTTGGGAGGGGGCGGTTGTGAGAGAACTCTCGTGAGCTTCACGACTAAAATTTTCTGCCACCTTGCCCAACTCAGACCTTGAAATCCTATACGCGTTGTGTTGAAGTTGCCAACTCAAAAATCTCAGCTGGTTAATAAGATTTTTATCCCCCTGATCTCTACACTGGTTTGTTTTTTATTTGAAGTCATGTAACCATTTGGAAAAGACATTTTAACCTGGGAGTACGATCATACACTACGCACCTTCATGTTAAGAGGCAAATCGGGTGGAAAGGTCATGGTATCTTTATGAACAAAAAGTCCAGTGCATTGACCTGAAACTAATACCCTACAATAAAAAGATGCCATAGAACGGCAAAAGTACTGCTCAGTTAGAGTAATTACACGCCGGAGGGCCAAGTCTGAGTATGACCCAAGCCATGGTACAGAATCCATATCAGAATACGAGGGACAAGAGCATTGATCGTATGGTCGCCACCATCAATAATAATGATACAGAAATTATGGCAGCTAAAGTGATCTAGCACCCTTGACTATGCAACCACAGAAACTAGAGTTAATTAAGCAGTAAAGAATGAAAGAATGGCATAATGACCGCTCCGTTTTCCATGTCACATGCAAGGCTTAATTTGTACTATTTACGCGAAAGATGTAGTGGCGTCGTTCATTATGTCAGGTATTCATGTCCCTTTTTATCCTGATTTTTCTATAAGAAAGGGAACGTGAACATGCGCACTGGGTTTAATCATCCACAATTATAATGATCTAATCAACAGTCCTCATTACAGTCAATGCGGAATATATTATCACATGGCAAATATGACGTTCCCAGAAAAGTATTCAGCACAAAAAATACGAATAAGCTCTCTCTCTCTCTCTCTCTCTCTCTCTCTCTCTCTCTCTCTCTCTCTCTCTCTCTCTCTCTCTCTCTCTCTCATCTGTAGTGATAAAGAATTATTTTTCAGACTCGACCCATTTGGCCATATTCCACATTTAAAAGTTTTCTGGTGACAGTATTAGAAATGCAAAGCAATTTAAAAATTAATTTCTTGAGTAGTGGAATAAAACTTTCAAAAGAAAAGAATTAACCTGCAAAATATGCATGACATTAGCAGAAGTTTCAAGATTCAGAAAGAAAAGTAAAATGAAAAAGGAAAAAAGTCTCGCCCCGGTGAAGAATTTTTCTAAGACAGTCCTCTGTTCATTCCTAAAGTAATTTACAAGTTTTTCCCTAAGTTAGTTATTTCATCGCTTTACCACAGTTTTTATATTTAGATTAAAATGAATTTTCTTACAGCCATCATTTCAATACAATATGGAATACATGGTCATTTCAATATTACAGATCATCCCATATTTTCTCAATTTTTCTTGCCATTGTCTTCCAACTCTTGCTAATCTTTATGTACCTTATACTATTTTTGACGTTCAAAAATGTCAAAGTACTTGTTTAAATAAATATTAGGTATCCATGCTTCCGGCAAGAGCAAGAACCAAAAAATTGGAAACATTACTCTCTCCTAATGGAGGTTTCTTTCTTTTTGCTATGCTATACAAAGATAATTCATTACTCACGATGTCTGACTTTAAACATTTTCATCCTCACTTTTTCTTTATAGAAGGGTGGTGTTACTTTTCATTTTGAACCAACGGTACAGCAAAATCATTCTGGATATTTGCTTTCACAAGCATGTGCACTGATTTATATATTCCTGACTTGTACGGTTACATATTTTCGTAGCCTTAGGTATCCATGTTACCTCTACACAATATCATACACATATATAAATACACACATATACACACAATATATATATATATATATATATATATATATATATATATATATATATATATATATATATATATATATATATATATATATATATATATATATATATATATATATATATATATATATATATATATATATATATATATATATATATATATATATATATATATATATATATATATATAGGGTGATATAAAAGACAAAAGCATACACACATTACACATGATGTTTCTCTTAATGAAAAAGTAGGCGACGAAATTCAAGA
>NC_089750.1:15702552-15715052 GCF_040412425.1 Macrobrachium rosenbergii
TGGCCATTTACATATTTATGGAAATAAGATGCGAAATAGGGGTTTAGGAACTAGACGTAAGCAGTAAATAATGAGCTATAATGATACTGTTAGTAAAATAACGATGACTAAATTTTTAGGCAATATAAAATTCTGGCATAGATCCCTGATATTGGAAGGCCTTTTAATTCAGATCAACCAGAAATAAACGTATCCATACAAGGGTTGCAATACTTGACAAGACGATGACTTGAAGGAAAATACAAATGAGTAAAAAATTTAGTTTTTAGGTACTGGGTATAAGAATTTTTTGCAGGGGACGATATTTCCTATAAAATAAAAGGAAAGCTAAAAACGTTTATAGTTTATCGAAAAGACTGGTATGTTTATTTAGCATACGATCATGTGGAACATATGGGAATGTGGTAAACTGAAAGTCTTCTTCAAATGTACTACATGTCCAAAATTGTCCTTGTGATATCCAAAAGGATTCTAGCAGAAAGTGTCAAATATATTAGGATATTAAGATGTTTCAGAGGAGTTATGACCTTTTACAATAATTACCTTCAGCCTGGAAAGCAATTACGTTTAATATTACGCTACGTGACGAGGATGAGACGAATTTGGCTCTGGTAAAAATGCATTTCAAATCTAGAATTAAGTGTGTGTAAGATGACACAATCTTACCCCTTTTAGTAGCCCAGTGGTTCAACTGAATTTATTTCCGCTTTCCTCATGTTAAGGCTCTCAGTGGGAAGTATATCCAAAAATGTGGGTAAATCGAGAAAATGTGTTCATTGTTCCCATTACCATATTTAGTACATGTAAATGTGTCAGTAAGTTCTTTGTACTTCATTCTAGAATGCTAAAAACAAACAACCCTTAACATGACAATAAACCGAAGAAGACAGCTGGAAAATAATAACAACAGAGACCCCTTCCTGTCCATGTTTATAGAAATGTTTCTGAAAAATTTTTTTTTCTTATATTTGACATTTTGTGGCCTTTACGCACGAGGACTGTGACTGTGAACCCTGTAGTACAATAAGAGAAATAACTCTGTTCTGTGCTCCGTCTCTGCATGCGTTCATCTTAATATCACTCATTTTTAACTCATAATTCTAATAACTGTATCGTCTTGATTTGATGTAGGGTTCATTGCTTTATTCCTCTGTTTTTGTTCATCCATTTATTCATCTATTTCACTGAAATGGATAAAAACGAAAAATGAAAACAGGGCAGACTGAAGGTCGGAACGAACATCCATTTTTAGGCGAGAAAATCCTCCGCCTCTCCCAACGACGGCCATTCCTGGCGCAAGTAAATGGCAGGGCAGGAGAATCTTGGTGATTGATTTCCTGTCTTCGTAGGCTAAGACGGACTAAAGAAAGGCAAGATGGAAAACGGGGAGAGAGAGAGAGAGAGAGAGAGAGAGAGAGAGAGAGAGAGAGAGAGAGAGAGAGAGAGAGAGAGAATTTCCCAATTTCCCTTGTCAGCCTTCATGCACACCTTTCCAGCTACTGTCTATCAAACGGCGATAAAATGGGGTTCTAAATATCGTGCCGGGGTGACAACGTCTCTCAACCTATCTTTAAACATAACAAAAAAGACTTAGAGGTAATTTGTGTCAGCTTGTCTTATCCAAGAATATTCTTTTCTTCCCCCTTTTTTTTTAAGGAGGGGAACTCTCTTTTTGGATATTTTGATTCAGCTGAATTGCCTTGTTCTCGCGCCGTCGACCTATTTTGGTATTTTAGAAAAAGGCTAATGATCCTTATTAGTTCTCTGAACTTAATGTTATTGAATTCTTGCTTTAATTTAGAACTGGCTGCTAGTTTAAACTGCTTCAGAATGTAAAAAGAAAACATATAAATCAAATTTGATATTAACAGTATTCTTGTCATGCTTTTCTTTGGTAATATACCATTGTTTCCATTCACTTATCAATTATGAAATAATTAAGATAGCATCACCTATGTTCAATGGCACCTTCGTGTTTACCTGGTAAAAAGATGAGCACACAAGAGGAGACTCTCCTCAATGAAGTATTGTCTATTTCCCGGGAAAAAATATAATCACATCACAGAATTATGCACTCTTTTTATATCTATGCCAAGATTCACTTGAATACTGGCATGGTCATATACATAATTTCATTAATCCACCACGTTAACATTAAAATCATTTTTAAACCCTTAGGTGAAGGTTTTGTATATTGTGATTTAATTTATTAAACCAGCAGGATTAAAGATTCAAGAAACACTGAAGTAGGCGGAGAATTCCAAAGTGTGTGAATAATAAGAAGGACGAGTCAAACTAATTGACCTTCGAGTTTGCGACTCTCACTCACTGTGTATAAATCCAGAGGAGCTCTCAAGATCAAAATCTAAAGTAACTATAAAAAATAACTGAAACCTTGCAATGGAAGTGAAGTGAATCCATTTTTGTCCTACGATCTGGAGTATTTATTAGGCGCAAAGTCCTGTTCATACTCTGAAAAGAATGGTGCATGAAACGCATTCTCCGATGTGAAAATAATATTCTAGCCAAAGATAAGTAATTCCAACGTGTGGCACCCAAAGAACAAAACCAACTTCCTCGATGAGGAATTAACTAACCCTACGATGTTACCATTCTGTGTTATAAAACATTTTACTTCCAGCTTAAAGTGGTTACGGATTAAATTTTAAGATCTAAAAAAGATTTTCTGAAGGTTATAAAAGTGAGAAGTAAGCAGCTAAGAAAGAGATTACACTGTGGTAACAATGTCTGAAAACAGAGCATATCAAGACTGTTAAGTGTCAAAAGCTATGATAAAACTAATTCCATAAGACTATGACATCAAGCAAATAACTAGCTTTAGGAAGTGAGCCATAGGTAGAATCTACTGACAGAAGCAATAGTAGAAAGAAGATCAACTGAAGATACTTGGAGGGGCTACAGCGGTTAAATGTCTTGGGAAAAGGTTGTACAGATCGATGATTCAAACTTAGGGATGAATAACAGATGTTAAGAGGAGATGGAAAGATAACAAAACATCGCTAAAACAAAACTCTTGCTTTTCCATCTAGAAACCAGTTCACTCTGGTACGGATGGTTTAGAAGTCAAGAAAACTAAATTATACTGTCATTTCATCTCTTCATAACTTTTGTTGTACATCCTTAATTTTGAATAAACATTTGCACAACCTTTCATTAACTTACAGCAATTGTATCTAACACTAAAAGAGATGGGAGAATTGCATTTTACATATATTTATGAACATGATTTTGATAAAGAGAGGCACTAATTTAGGCACATACGAACACATACAAACACGTGTATGCATATATGTATGTATGTGAAAGTGAGCGAGCTCTTTCTTCTCTTTTTTTTCATGAAGTTTTGAATCCAAAGCTCAAATCTATACATAATTGTAAGTTAGACACCTACTTACATAATAAACACACACACACACACACACACACACACACACATATATATATATATATATATATATATATATATATATATATATATATATATATATATTATTTATATTACAATAAAACTAATCAAATCAAACAGAAAAAAGGTAGGAAAAGTCATTCAATGAACAGGTGGGTAATCAGTGTAATGCAGCCAGAAAGAGACGGGAGAAAAATTCCGGTCTCTCTGATAGAAATAAAAAGATACTCTTTCACAAACAAAATCTGTTCATTTGACTAAATATAATTCACATTACTGTGTTCCTCCTATCATCATTGGTGCTCTGTTTTATTTAATTTCATGTATACAAAGCGGAGAATTCTGCTTGTTACTACAGAACTTTACGTTTTTCTATTGTAATTTTATATATGAGACTAGCTAATGCCTTCTACTCAGGATTTTTTTTTTTTATTTTAGGAGTTCGAATACTAAATGACTCTCCTCGAAGTTCGAACGAGGAAGGGCAGATTGGCGATTTCCATCAAGAAATAAAAAAAAAAATCCAGAGTGCCTTTGTTGATTTGAGCAGTGAATTGTGAACCTAATTTACTTGTTACATGACTGTTGTGAGATGTAAAAAGAGAACAGAAGTGAAAAACAAGGCGTGAGTGTTCATTGCTCAGTCAAAATGTATATCGTCAAACCCAGGGCCTCGACAAAGTGATCCTCACCCCATTGTGGTGAAGCTATTGATCAGATATTCTATTTGAGGAGTTTTATACCTGCTTTGTAAACATAAAAGACCAAAAAATTTGGTAAAATAAGGAAACAGTGCCATCAACTAAGCAGAACAGTACGAGGATTACGTATGCGAATATGGAAGATAACGCATATAGAATAAAAACAGATAGTAAGGTCAGGCTACAGAGGATACAGAAAGAACTGGTGTTAAAAGTATGGCCGAATGATTGATTTTGCAAATTTCCTTCAGTTATATTCTGTTTTGGAAAGTTAAAGGAGCTTTTGTTATATTCTTGCATATCTCACACATCCAAAACGTATAACTTAGTTTTAAAATATTAATTCTTATATATTAGTTAAGGGCTTTGGCTTTCAAACGACATACCTCGGCCATTTGGTGACTTTGAAAACGCACAGAGCGACGAGAACGCTTCATTTCTTTTCACGGCATCCATCATGAGTAAGCATCGTGCTTGCCACTGGCTTGAAGAGAAAAGGCTTATTGGCCATATAGTGGACTTTTCTAGTGATATCTGTACCCCAAAAGCATAGGAACTTCTTAGGACAACAGTATCCAGGCTATTGCACCTGCTACTAACAATTCGGTACCAGGCCTCAGTAAATAGATTAGGCAGACTTATGTAGCTGTCATTGGCTTTAAGAGAGAGAGAGAGAGAGAGAGAGAGAGAGAGAGAGAGAGAGAGAGAGAGAGAGAGAGAGGCTTCTCCTCCATTTAGAAATACGGTGCATCGACAACCCAGTCAGTGGCACTTCCTGAAGGGTCAAAGGCCAATCCACTGGCGCTTTTTTAAGGTATCAATGTCCAAACAGTACCGTTTACTGCTATAGTTGTAACAGACAGTTCCAAGATATGGACGTGGTATTGACTGATGGATCATTTTTCTCCAGAGTCATCCACTGGTAGGGAAACACTCTTATTCACTTTATACGTACAGACATACATACATTCGTACGTACGTACATGTACGTATTATATATATATATATATACAATATATATATATATATATATATATATATATATATATATATATATATATATATATATATATATATATATATGAAAAGGCTAACAATAAAAATTAAATGTTTTGCATTTAATCTGAAAATGAACATGATAGAAACCGATCCATTTTCTTCTAGAAAAAAAGAAAACCAAGAAAGTTGGCTAGAGAAGAGACCCCACGAGTGATCAACGACCACTGAGGAAGAAGATGGGGGAGAGGATGGGAGATTGGGGAAGAGGGAGGGAAATGTGATGTGTCGGTGGTCTGGGTATGTCTTGGGAAGGCGGGGTTGGGGGTAGGGGGACGTAGGGCTTTGAGTGACCGGAGGGGATAATCAGAAAGTCTAGCGGTAATCAAGTTAGGTAAACAAAGGCTGGGGCCGACCGACTACCAAATGCGATGTTTGTGGGCTGGTCTTGTACCACCTCTGGCCAACGCACACCTGCGGCCTCTGGGGGCACAAGAAGGAACGAAAAGGAAAAGGAAAAGGGACACAAACAAAATAAACAAGAGATACAACGTAAAGGAATGCCAGTGAGTGAGTAAAGAGGAGCCGAAAAAAGAGAAAAAGCTTAGACCTGCGATGAAGCTGAATTAGAGGCTACTTTATGAGCAAACATTCAACATCGTATACAAGAAATTTTATTTTGCGAAAGGCTCTATTAGTGTGAATTTTGGTGAATGTTTGGAAAATGGGAGGATGCCGGCATTCAAGTAAGCTTGTCTATTATTATTATAATGAATCGATTAAATAAAATAACTATTTCTCATGTAAGAATGTAGGTCAATCTCAAGAATTTGAAGGTTTAAAGGAAAAGGTTAAGTATATCAGGGATCCTGTGTTCACCGGTTTAATAACATTTTTCCTGAGTCTTTTATTAATTAGTCATCGAGGTGCATTTTATGGAAGCCTGGGTTTTGAATGGTCATAAAAATATTTTTCCCTTTGTGCGACCCATAATCGAAAATCATTCACCAAGAATGATTTCTCTCTCTCTCTCTCTCTCTCTCTCTCTCTCTCTCTCTCTCTCTCTCTCTCTCTTTAAATCAAGCAGTTTATTCCTGAATCTAATTACTGTTTCTATATAACGTGACTTCAAAAATAAGAAAAAATAATTTTCTCCTTGAAACTTTTCTTTTTCATTTGGTTCATTATAGATGATTTTTTTTATTTTTCTTAATATGTCAATGTACTACGCAAGGCAACAGAGGCACAATCGATTTTTCTTTTTTAAGACCTCGCCCGCCTGTCCTTCCTCGTCCTGTTCGAAATTTGAGGGGAGACAAATGTATGAGTTCCTTAGGAAAAAATCCTGAATAGAAAGCAAGGCATTAGGTAATCTTATATATAAAATAACAATAGATATGTGTACTTAACAAGCATTACGAAATTAGAACATCATTGCTTAAGAAATCAAATTCGAATTCTAAATCTGCAGCCGACTGAATGTGTTATTTAGAACATCTTAGTTTTCTTAGTTTGTTGTTGAACTTTTACTTTTATCAGATTTTTTTCTCTTGCTTCAGTTTACAATAATATCTCATAAGAACTGAAAAGATATTTTTAATAAGATTTCCTCGTTATATATACAAAAGGATTTAAGGATAATGATATTGTGCAATAAGTTTTGGAGATATGTAACGGCGATGTTTTTATTATTACTTGCGCTTTCGTATAATACACGCAGACATAAACACACAGACACACGCATATATATATATATATATATATATATATATATATATATATATATGCAAATAAACGCTTGTATAAATTCCTGTGTTTAAATCGTTACCGATCTATTTGGGATGGGGAAACCTCTTTCGGCCCGTTTCCTTAAGAAATCCGTTGTGCGTTTGTCAACTATACAATAAATTAGATACCCTTTGGTTATTCAACCGTGGTAGGTCGTAGCCATAGTAGAGATGTCATGGGGCCAGCAACCTCATCCCGGTAAGACTTGAAGACAAGAGGAAAGATTATCAACCCGCCTCCCTCCCCCAAGACACCGACGCTAAGGAGAAAAGGTCTTCAGGTATACATTTCAGATAAACACTCTGTAATATATATATATATATATATATATATATATATATATATATATATATATATATATATATATATATATATATATATATATATATATATATATATGTATAGAAATCATCAACACACAATCACGTGTGGAACAGAAATAATTTCTGACTCACGTCGGGATTCTCTCTCAGGTGGAAAGCAAGGGCGTTACCCACTGGGCCAGTGGGTAACGCCCCTTGCTTTCCACCTGAATCTGGTTCGATCCCGACGTGAGTCAGAAATTTATTTCTGTTCCACACGTGATTGTGTGTTGATGATTTCTATCTTATTCACTCAGAAGGGATAATTCGAATGAAATGTTGTCTATTGGGTCATTGCTGAGTCGGGAAGTTGGGAAAACTCGCTGGTATGCAAGCAGTTAGCTTGCCCAGGTAATTCCTTGGGTGCAGTTGCTCTCAGGTTCCAACTTCTTTTAGACTTGTATGGCCCAGTGGGTAACGCCCTTGCTTTCCACCTGAGAGACCTGGGTTCGATCCTGACGTGAGTCAGAAATTTATATATATATATATATATGTATATGTATATGTATATATGTATATGTATATATATATATATATATATATATATATATATATATATATATATAATGACCTTCTACATAGAGAAGGAAAATGAATCTAACAACCACAAAGACGATGAAGACGCAGGGAAAGGAAGATCGAAACCGTCAGCTCTTAGTAAACAGACACACAAACACTCCATCTGGCGATAGAGGCAGCGACGGACGGAGGCGCTGGTGATGGGAGTGGTGGCATGGCGGCCGCACCTCTAACACGATAAGGATTTTGTTTACCAAGCTGGGCCCCTAAAGGCGCCTAATGAAATCGCTGGTTTTTCTTAGAATACTCAACACTCATAATCAAATTTGTATAGATTCTTCGGGATAAGTTTGGGGTCCTGTGTGATGTGAAGCTTGCGGAAAAAGACAGAGGAAGATAATGCTGGCAGAAGATGGAGACGAGTCTTCGGATTGTTGTATCAGTGTATTTTTTTTTTTGTTAACTGTATGTTATGTGTAGAAATATTATCATTTAATGACATACATATACACATATACACAAGCAATTCATACCTAAACACCCACACAAATATATACAGAATATATATATAAATATATATATATATATATATATATATATATATATATATATATATATATATATATATATATATATATATATATATATATATATATATATATATATATATATATATATATATATATATATATATATATATATATATATATATTGCACCAACCTAACGTACTCTGCTTCATTTACCCGGCTGACCATCGTTTCAGTTGTATTATTCTTTCTACCATAATTATAATTATTAATTTTTGCATTTTGTATTTGGCCCTGAATTTGTGATTGAGGAACTTGGCAGTTCCACTACAGATAGCAAAAATTGTTTATCAGTTTTGGATTTCTATATTTGCACTTTTATCACCTATTCAAGGCGTCAAACTCTTCATCTATAATCAAATAGATAACTTCAGGGGCTTCATTCTTTCTTATTGCATATGCATTGAACATCAGTGTTCCATTCCACACCCCAATTTACGTTTCTGAATAATACAGTACTGAAACATCCTTAAAAATTCGCTTACTACTTCAATCTCTCTTTTTAGTTTTCTCTCTCATATATCCTGTTGCGACGCCAGTTTTAATAGTCATAAATCAATCAATCTCACATATTTATACACACTTTCTCTAAGCCTGTATAAACTGAATTCACCTATTGTGATCACCATCAGTTGTCGGAAATATGTAATTTGTGTTATATATTTTGCAATTGCTTTAAAAATAGCTAGACTTTTGTGCTTGTAACATACCACTAATGATATGCATAAATGACCAGTAATCTAGTAATAAAATGCATTTATATTTATCGTGCTTTTACAAAATTTTTTTTTCTACAATCTGTACAGCTTCATTTTGATGTCCAAAAAGATTTATGCTATCATCCACTTACTGAAGTCATCACACTGTTATTTTGCTCATTCATCGGACGGGAAACATAGGAGTGAATTGGATGAAAGCCTATTTGTAAAGATAGTTTAGTTTTATAGGTAAAAGGTAATCTACAATATACATTTCTCCAGAAGTAAAATATTCACAGTGCACCGAATCCTTATATCATTCCGAACAGTTTTGATGAGAGATCTTTCCTGGTAATTTATAACATCTTGTCATAGTACCCAAGTTAGCTACTCAAGTACTGAACATATAAATTTGATAATTGGCGCTATAGTAACAAGATGTAGGTCACTGCAACCCTAAAGCTGAAGCTAAGATGACAACAGGTGAAATAAAACTGGAAACTTAAAAAAAAAAAAAGCACCCCTGTTATTGACTATGATGATGATTGCCCACCGAGCTACTCAAGTATGGAAATAGCAGATAAAATATTAAATGGGAGTTGTCCATGTTTCAGATTACGTAAGCCATTAAGCCACAAGGTTGTCCTGGGTACTGGCCATTAAAAACTGTGCAATAAGGCTTGGCTACCATGATATAAAGTCAGCGCCCTGGAAATAAGAAAGGTACAGGAAGAAAATTTTATCTACACAAGCTTGAGCAAGGTAATACAATCTTCAACCAATCGACAGTCCTTCTGAATGTACCCTCTATTGTATGGTAGAGGTCAAAGACCTGTAACTGATATAGAAAAAAAGTATTTACATGGAATCTCAGCAATCAGTACAAAATGAGAGTTTACTATAAACAAATTAGATCTTTAGGTATCACAATTTTTGTCCGTTATTCCGCTCTTGCTCTGCAAGAAATCTAGTATCAAAACACCGAAGAACATCGCCCATTAATAGTAATAAATCATACATTTTTACTGACTTCAGCTTTACAGCTTTAAGATTTTTTTAGGATTGTTGAAAGGTGTAAAAGGAAATACAAATACAACTGCCATTCAAAAACAATAGGTTCCATACGTTAAATTCCTATGCCAAATGAACTGCTAACAATTACAATAAGAAATAACTGATGTGCTGAATCGAACTCTAAGAGTAGCCTATTGAACAAACTACTGCGCATATCCCCCTCTTAGTTGGCGAAGTACGAGCACCTTAATAACGCTTTAATGTCAGTTTGTTCTTGAAGCAATTGAACACCAGACTTGCAATTCAGTGCAATAGTATAATCCTTTTGGCGGATGCGTGATATCTTTAGTAACTACTAACTAAATTGTAAATTTCAAGCAGTGAACAAACATGATTAAGAAATTATTTTCACGCTCTCATTAAATCTTGTAAAATGCCTCATTACCGTAAGCGTGAACATTCCACTCCCAAAATCGCATAATCTTTGCAAACCCAAACGAACAAACTTCTGCTTCGGCCCCGTGCGCTCCGCCTTGAGTAAGAATACATTTGCAAACTTGCTGTCTTTATGTTCCTTTAATGTCCGTGTTTAGGAGAGCTATACTCCTAAACATGGCTGTGACAATTGTAAGCGGATATGCAAATTCACTTCATTAATGTAATGAGGAGTAACAATGTTTTGAATTCGGCTGTTCCTTCGAATTCGTTACCGCATTAACTGAATTCAAGAGGTAATCCTATTTCCATCTGATTAAGATTTCTATAATGTGGACACATTTTACGTGGTTTTAAAGAAAGCTATGACGTTAACAGAATAAATGGCTGTTGCCAATAACGTGATTGTATGGTAAATCTTAGATATTTCATTAAACGTAAAAAGGGAACTGCAATCTGGAGACAGAAGCAGTCTGTAAGAAAAATTAATAAGACATTCCTTGATGTCGTGAAGAAAAGACTGTTAAACATAAACTCTGTTTTACGTCCCTCTGTCTGCATACCTGCACTGACATAACCAAAGAATTGTATACATAAAAAATTTGTTTCCCTCCTCTCTCTCTCTCTCTCTCTCTCTCTCTCTCTCTCTCTCTCTCTCTCTCTCTCTCTCTCTCTCTCTCTCTCTCTCTCTCTCTCTCTCTCCTATTTACTCAGAACCCCACTGCAATCTTTTCATTATGTCCTATTCTAGGTCTTTGCCTCTAACCAGTAATATTGCCAGGCAGGTAACGAACTCAATCAGGCAATTTCCCTTTCCCTTGAAAAAATTTTTTCGTTCGTATTTATTTGTTGTTGTTCCTGCCTTTGCTTTCCTGCATACATATTCTATTTGTTTGTGGCTTTATACTTATTTAGTTTTACTTCTTGTTTATTTGTTTATTTTTTATATTCTTCCCAGTTTCTCATTTTATCACACATTTGACTTGTATTCCGTAGTAGCAAATCAATGGCCTTTTCAGTTGTTTGATCAATGTATATTTTTAATCAATGATAAAATTATATCACCCATTTTATGATAATTTGCATTGCATTAGTTGAAGTTCATATTTGTCAATACCTGCCCAGACTGTTTTTCACTACATTCACTACATTCACTGCTACTAGTAAGACACTGCCCGATGAAAAAAAAAATAGGAATTGAACAATTCATAAAAATTACAGGTTACGCAAAATATCATTTTATTATTGTTCACTTTCCTAGTTGTAAAAAAAAAAATTCAAACCTTTTTTTTATGAACTTCGTATATACACTGCATTTTATGACTGGCAAAATAGCTTTGGCAAAAAGAGTATTTTTCTTTCGGTGCTTTGAAAAATTTAGTGTTATTAGATACGTTCGTTGTTACTTTAATGTAGGTAGCCTAACTTTTGCGCAATTTGGAAGTTTTGTTTCGTTTATGTTTCCTCTCCTGTTTCTTTGCACGAGGACGCTCTGTGATGGTACGTTAAGTGAATGACGTGTTTGTGACTTCTGTAGTAGTTAGGTTATGTTTCCCGTTCCGGAGAGATGAGCTCTTTCATAGGTAAAGTCAAAAGAATATTATACTACTACTACAGTACTACGATCGCTGCTGCCACTATTTATTATTATTATTATTATTATTATTATTATTATTATTACTATTATTATTATTATTATTATTATTACTATTATTATTGTGTTACTTTCAAGAAATAATCTCATCTTGCAAGTGTTACCCTATCCTGTGATATCTTAATTCTCCTAAAAAGAACTGACGGTTGAGCTTTATTAAAAAAATAAGTAACAAGAAATTTAAGGCTAAATATCATGACCACTTGAACAGTGTAATGGTATATCATTATGTGTGTAACTAAGAAAATTTTAGGATGATAAACTCCATGTTTAGACGTTCCGTCGTCTACCCCGGTGTCAGACTCTTGTCCACTATCC
>NC_089750.1:15720052-15730052 GCF_040412425.1 Macrobrachium rosenbergii
TAAGATCCTAACAGAAATATCAGGAGTCCTAAGAGCCAGAGAACTCAAGGAAGTGAAAGTACAATTCTAAGATCCCAAAAGAAATGGTCAAGAGTCCTAAGAGCAGAAAACTCAAGGAATTGAAGGTACAATCCTAAGATCCCATAAGAAATGGTCAAGAGTCCTAAGAGCAGAAAACTCAAGGAAGTGAAAGTGCAATTCTAGGATCCCAAAAGAAATGTCAAGATTCCTGAGAGCCAGAAAACTCAAGGAAGTGAAAATGGATATTTCCTTATCTCAAAAAGCCTGCAAGATAATGTCAGGAAGTGGGAACAGGTATTCCAAGACCCCATAAATACTGGGAAGTGACAATAGGATTCATAGGAGTCAAAAAACCCTTGGAAGTGAGAAGGGAATTCTGAGATCCCTCAAACCTCGTGAAGTAATGGCAGCAATCATAAAAAACTAAATACTTATGGAAATGATAACAGGAATTCTGAGATCCCAAAAGCCACGGAAAATAATTACAGGAACCTTGAGCCAGAAAAATCGAGGAAGTGACAAAGGAAATTTCAATATCTGAGAACTCAGGGGCGCGACAAAGAGATTCCTATGAATATGATTTCCTATGGCAGCGACAACAGGAAACTAAGACCTGAGAACTCGGGAAATGTGACGATGGGCATCCTACCTCAAATTTCAGATAGCTGACTAAACAGTCTTCCAGTTGCCGCGCTAAAGGTCATGTATACTGCCCAAAACTAATATATATTGATGCAAAATCATTACTTGTGAATTAGGTTCTTTTATGTATACTCAACTTGTACTTTTTATTTTCATTCCTTTCACATATTTAAAGTATTCTGTAGGAACTTCATGAAAATATCTTGTCCCATATAAAAGACAGCCCTTTTTCAAAATTAACGATAATAATCTAGGAATATACATCTCCCACAGAACTACTTTTTTAATGCAATTTTCAAGTTATCTTTCCGAAAATAGTAGCGAGAAGTTTAAGAAACGAAATCAGTGATAGTTTTAGTTACGTATATGAATTACATTATTGCTGATGTGATAAATATTAGCACACATATAAATATTAATCAAATCTGCTCCCATTACCAACAACGTGAAAAAGGCAGGTCATAGATAATATATATTTATAGGAACGAAAAAAAAATATAATATATAAAATATATATATATATATATATATATATATATATATATATATATATATATATATAAATATAAATGAATAAATATAAAACAAATTGGGCATATGAAATTTCACCACTTTTAATAAATGCTGAAAAAATGCGATATATTTTGAATACATTTACGGAGTATCTCCAGCATTTTCATTATTTGCTCCATAAAATATTTAACAGTATTTGCATATAATGAGCTGACTTACTAATATTGGGTAGAGAATCAGAATTTTACCCTTTTCCTCATGAATTAGATAACACTGAGACCCACTTTCCTTATATTCTCTTTATATACGCATATGCAAGTACACATGTACAAAGTGCGTTATACATTATACATATATATATATATATATATATATATATATATATATATATATATATATATATATATATATATATATATATTACATAAATATATATATATATATATATATATATATATATATATATATATATACATTATATATATGTATGTATATTACATAAATATATATATATATATATAAATATATATATATATATATATATATACATATATATATATATATATATATATATATATATATATATATATATATATATATATATATTACATATGTGTGTATGTATACACACACACACACACACACACACACATATATATATATATATATATATATATATATATATATATATATATATATATATATATATATAGAATGCGTAGATGTTTGTCTGTATTAGAATGTGTAGATGTCTGTCTGTATCTGTATATATTGTGGTGATTGTGTTTTTTTGTGTGTGGAAATCTATCTATCGGTCTTTATATCTGCCTGTGGATGTTCTTATCGTAGAAGGATGTGAACTAAATGGAGGATAAATGGAAGTGAGATGAAGCCTTGATTTGTCAATGGCTGAGTAAGATAAGGTTATTCAAATTAAAAAAAAAGAAAGAATACTGAATCCGTCATGGCATGTACATGGCATGTACGAGACTGAATCATTGAGGTCAGGAAGCCCAGTTGGGCTTGTTGTCGTCAGAAGTAAATGAAATAATTATTGTAATTCATCTTCAATATCGAGTAATACAAATGCAACGCACAAAGTTACATGAGGGCGTACTCTTTTTATAATAGCTAGATGAACAACTCAAATTTAAAAAAGAAATACCAGTGTTTACTACTGTAGAACTCACCTCCATAAGATATATTCTTTTCATTACAAACTATCTTAAGATTCGCGTTGTTTGTTCTTTTCTAGAACACTGATAAATCATTACACAGTCGTTCTTAACTTGAAATACAATGTCTCAGGAAGAGTTTTCGACAGAAATGGAGATAAAGTCGGTAAGAAATACTACCGTCTAGAAATGATATAGATACACGATATCTGTAGGTCCTTTGTCATTGAGAGAGAGAGAGAGAGAGAGAGAGAGAGAGAGAGAGAGAGAGAGAGAGAGAGAGAGAGAGAGAGAGAGAGAGAGAGAGAGAGAGAGAGAGAAAAAAAAAGATTAATCGTAGAGATGGCTGTAGATACACGACCTCCTTTTGAATTCTTTTTTTTATCTAGAGAAATATAAGATAAAGATAATGGATATACAACAGATAAAAGTTTACCGGGATTTAGCCATCAGGAGAAAATATAACAATAGAATAATATACATGGGCTTACGTATTTAGAAAAAAAAATAATAAAAAATATTCACTGAAATATTACAGATGTAAGACAAATACTGGGTCTTCTTTTTTTTTATCTAGAGAAAAATAAAATGACAAGAATGATCAATGGGAAATATCGTATAGATATGACATTTACTATTACAATAGCTAGTCAGAGGGATTTATTATCACTCTGGAAACATTCTGGTCAACGGGTGCGTCCGATTTCTCAACTAAAGGTTTCCATGGCACTATCATGAAACTTCACTCACTGGATGCAGATATAAGAACTGATTGTCTTTCTAATGAATAATGAGAGAATAGTTGTACAGAATGGTGAAGATATACACATACTGAGACTCAGTTTTAAGGCTCAATAGAAAAAAAAAAGATTAAATGTGTAGGAGGTGGGACAGTTGTAGATACACGGTTTCAACTTGGGTTTTTTACCCAAGGGAAAAAAGAATAATGGGGGAAAGGGACCGTGTCTCCCGTGCAAAGAATAGCTGCTAATGAGACAACATCTCTGCTTCTATTGATTGACTCGATGAAAGAACTCCTCCTTCCCCATAGACCGTCTTTCCCCTATAATTGGACAGTGTTTACTTGCCGCCATCTTTTTTTTCACTTTACATTCCATTCCAACACTTTTTCTATCCAGGTATTTCTTCCGTGGTATTTATTAGATTGCAAGATATGAAGGGTCATTTTTGAAAAGTATATTTTGATGGATTTTGCTCAGTTGCATGGTTACGAATGTTGTGGATTTCATTTGGATTATGATTTTACTTTAAAGTTTTAAACGTTTTTTTTTATTATACAGGTTTCAAATATATATTCATATACTTAACCATCAATGAATAATTTCTTTCTTGTTTTCCCTGGTCAGGCGATCTCCTTGTTTAAAAACTCTGCATCTGATTTCAGTTTTAGTGCTCTAGATAAATTTGAAATCTTCATAACATCTAACGACCAACATATATGTGACGCCAGAGTCCTTTTCGCAGCTAGTCATTTGGCGTTCTTATACTTCCCCCCCTTTATTTTCCTTTCCCATTAGCGCTATTTCTGGATGCTATTCTGTAAGCCACCTTAACAAGCTCCTAAAATCTCTTTTCCGTCAATTAGGATAACAGCTTTACTTTGTTATTGACAGTTTGCCCACTAATTATTGACAGGTTTCTTTATTGGATTTTTGGGTGTAAGTAATTCCCAGAAGCCATTATTATATATATCTCTTTTTTGGAATAATTCTGAAGCTTATTGCCACTCACAAGCTGATACGGTGCGACAACTTGTCATAAGAGGTGCGTGAGTCAACATTTTATTTATCCTTATTAGTAAAATGCCTGAGCTTTTATGAACATTATAAGAAATGGAAAAATTATACTAATGAACGATGAGAATTTTATTGAAGAAAAAAATTTTTTTTTTTAATGATTCCTCTACGATTACTTCACGATTTTCCTTACGGCTTTAGAATGAGATGTCAACAAATGGAGAAGTCAGGTTTATTTCGCACGAGGTATTCCTACTTATTTCAACTTTCCATGTTCGACATATCTCTGCAATTAAAAAAAAAAATCTTGACATGTCAATCTAAAATGGAAACTATTTCCTTTTTATATTTATACAGCATAACCCTTTCCATAGTATAACGATGATGGTTGAAATCAGCCACTGATTATTGCTTAAACACATAAATACCCTCCTCAATTACATTAAATTCAAATTTTTACATCGCATTATTGCTCCAAGGACGCGGAATTACAATTGTTGGTGTACGCTTAATGACAATAGGACGACATTTCCCCTCATGTGACTTCTGGACAAAATAGTCTCTAAAAAAGTTAATACAAATAATTTTGTCAAAAGGGATAAGAGTATGATGATTGATAAGAAAACGATGTCTTTTAATACCCAATTGATCTAGATTAGGCAAACCTTCTTGAATTTTTAGTAACTGTGTTGGCAAACTTATATTCAGATCAAATACCTTTAGACAGGAATGATTTCCCAATGTGAGAACAAATATGATACTGCCTGAATTATCGAGAAAACTAGTTACACCCGAAACAGATTGTAAAGGCCGTTACTCCACCATAAAAACCTATTACTTATCGTTCATTTCATTTAAATCACTGTTTCCCTTAGATACCGATCGAAGTTAGTACGGTAGCAATCATTAGAAGTCACGCCCTAGTTAATTTGCTATAGTAAGCTTTTTTCAAAGATTGTGACCAAGATGTTTAATCATTTAACGAAAATACTGATAATCGATGCTTAGGCTTTGTTAGACCCAAGATTTGTTTCCTAGCTACTGGTAGGTTAGCAACCTTTGTTTATTGAACCTGAATATTTTCTGTTCAGTATCTTTATAGTTATCTTTACAGATTCTGATTTTGCAAAGTTACATGCTCTCTGAATTTTCGCCTTCTTATTTCAGTGTTATTATTAATGTTCTTTTAGCCATGTTCATACGAAGGCTTGTGTGAAATTGAGTTCCATGTTGCAAGTCAAATTAGAAAGGATATAGTAGAGATGAACACAGAACATTATACTGAGTGGCTGTGTCTAAATTATATTATCTATTCATTCAGGATGTGGGCTCATGCTAATGATACTAGTGCTTCAGGGACAACCCTTCATCATTCTGCAACAATCATGAGAATATAGGGCCAAAAGCAGCCAAATATTGGTGTAAGGAAGGAGTTAAAGGCCCCAGTTAATCAGGACTCGTCAAGTAAGTAGCGAATTGCTCGCCAGAGGTAGGTTTTAATGGTGTTTGAAAAGTAAATTGACAGTTAATTCCAAAACGAAAAGATCCTCAATGAAAATTATGACATTTATTAAAGTCAAATAGGTTGAGTACATGTTTGTAAATATATAATATATCCTATTCATATTTTTTTCAATCATTATGCTAATAATTTGTTGGGTAAGTTATCGCTAAATAATTCCTCTGTATTTGACCACCTAAACGCTGTCCACGTGATAAAGCGAACAAATCAGTGCTACGAAGGTGAGTCTGACTTCATTCCCTGTGATATATCTATGGAAAAGAAATATATAATATGAGCTTTTAAGAACATTATGTACATCTAAAAAGATGTAAGGTATCTTCAGGTACTGGAGTTTCATATAACCTTTAAAAGCGCTGGTAACATCTTTATGAACGAATCTAATAAAAAAATTACACTTCAAGAATGTGAAACTTAAATCTTCAAATTATTCACACAAACTATGCGGTATCCATTACCCCGTGTTTAAATTACTCCGAACTGCCAGCAAAGATCACCGGAAAATTACAAAAATGGTAAAAATATTTACAAATTTGTAATGACACTGCCGCACCATGTCTAAAACTAAGCAGTAGACCTATCAAAAGGCAAAAAGAAAAAAATATGATCTACCTTCAAAAGGCCTCAACAGAAAAAAAAAAAGTCAGGGGCAGCGGACCAAGAAAGTCAATAATCCAACTCCATTTTTAGGTAATCACATAATGAGCAATTGAACAAGCTTCCCATCGAGAAACCTTCTGAAAAGATGGCGAAGGGAAGGGAGAATAAAAAGAAGGAATTTTGTTATTAAATGTCAATTATTTTTTTTATATATCGTAGTTTGTCAGTCAGTATTATTTGGGATACTGTTATAACAGTAAATCTCTTAGGTCTGAAGACAGTCTCGGGTCACTAAGCAAGCTATGTAGTGCTGTATTGATAATTTAAGAAATGGTTGTGAGTAATAAGATATATATATTATGAGAAGAATATCTTTCGGATAACAGTGATGACATTAACAAGGAAAAGAACTTAAATGAAGGTTGGTCATGAGAATCAGAATGTTGTTTTCAAATCCGATTCACTTTTGAAATGTGATGAAGGCATCAAGTATGCTTTCATTTTATGTAACGTCAGTCACATATTCATCCTATTCATACTGAAAATACCACTCCTACCAGTTAGAATGGTTGACAGGACTTGAGGCTAGCAACCTCATCTCAAATTAATGATTGTGTATGTATATATATATATATATATATATATATATATATATATATATATATATTATATATACATATCAGTATATACATATAGTATATACATATAAATATGTATATATATATATATATATATATATATATATATATATATATATATATATATATATATACATATACATATACATATACATATACACATACATGTGTGTATTTGCAAACTAAACTTCTAAGTAATCTAACTGGTGTAGAACTTTAAACAAAAGGTCGTGTTAAGCTAATTTAATTATCATGACAACTGCACATCTGACAAGCACGATCTCATTTTTCATCAGCAATAAAATACAGTAAGTACAGCCTCCAGTTCCCATTACTAATCCGTAGTCTCATTAAATCGCTTGTGTTCGCCTATTTAATTGATGCAAAGAGGCAAAACTGAACACTGTCTGTTAAACTTTTTTGTTTTTGTATTTGGACAATAAACCAATAGGAACCTCTACTGTATTAGTGCGTTTATACCTCACTGGGGAATCTCATTAATATTTATTTTTCAGATATTGGAGACTTATTATTTCTAACGGTTCCAACACTGATAAGGACCAAGCAAAAAATGAGGAGACCTGAAGCAGTCATTTCAAACAAAGGACAAAATTAATGAAATTTATTCAGGCTTTTACATAACTGACATATTTTTTGAGGTTATATTTGTCAGCAAATCAATGCTTGAGCTAAAATTGTCAGCCTTCGATAATTGTGTATACGTTGTGGGTAGTCTGGCAGAGTATATGCTGACATCAAACAGCGATGAATAAAATACATTAAGTTGGTCAAATTTCAGGTTAAAAAACCCAAGAACTTATACTGATATCAAGTGATGTATAATACCAGAGAGAGAGAGAGAGAGAGAGAGAGAGAGAGAGAGAGAGAGAGAGAGAGACTTATATAATATTAACTTGCATGTTTTGTAGAATAGCTTGGATTCAGATGCTGCATCTCCGTGATAGGAGTTAAATAACAACTAACAATGTTCTTCCCATAGGAGACATTGGCAGGTAAACGTGGCCTTTTCTTTAGTATGTAGTAACTAACAGATAAAAGAACAATTTAATAATAATCTATCCACATCGTAAAGAATTGGCCTTTATCAATAATTATAAGGTCAAAAATAAAGTACACTTTAAGGCATACTAATTTTTCTGTAAACCATAAGACAGCAAAACTGTGAGATCAATCCACATCATTCTATTATCAAAATGGGAAAGACTCCAGTCGTCAGTCTTACTCACTTCGTATTCTATCATATCAGAGCAATTCAGTGCGAATCCAGCTCTTAAAAGGACCATTTGCTTCCTCGTCAACGATAAGCTTGGAACTCCCTGAGGAACCTCCTCCCTTACCGAGTTCATTTCCTCCCCTGTCATTAGTGTGAAGAGATGATTTAGGGACCCTCTCATTTATTTTTCGCTTTTTTCGGCAATTCTCTCGGTTGTTACTTTATCTCAGCAAATGCACGCGTGGTTAGAGTATTAATATAATGTGCGAGGAGAGATTTCACTTAAAAGGTGTGTCCAAAGTATTAGAGTAAAATATGGAGAGTTGTTCATTCGTACCCCTCCGCATAATCTCTTTCCGAGTAAAATTTTATTTTTGGTTTGCCTTTATGAACTCATTATTCATTCCCTTCTCCTGAAGATCTCATTATGAAGAGTGACACGGTAGGAATAGGAATTGCTGTTGTTGTAGTTCATGAATAAAACATATACACTTATGTATGTATGTATGCTATTATAAAAGCCACATGACTTATTACTTTGCTTTCTCAGTTTTCTTATATATATATATATATATATATATATATATATATATATATATATATATATATATATATATATATATATATATATGTTGGTATACACACACACACACACACACACACACACATATATATATATATATATATATATATATATATATATTTTTTTTTTTTCCATAAGGGAAAATGGAGAATTACGGAAGGTCCATATTTACATGAGACAATGATGAAAAGGAGATGGAAATGTTTGTCATATCCCTGTTGCATATACACGCGCAACTGATTTATTTTATACTTATAAATATATCCCTCTTAGTGGCTCAGTGGTCAAAGTCACTGTCTACCGTTGTTTTTGAATCAGGCAACGGTTCAAATCATGCCGGTGACGAAGCACTCATCAACTATTAATACCTTTTGGTGATAAGTTATCTCCGAGGTATAGTGAGTTGGATTTACTGTGCCTGCCTGCCTTTATATATACGAAAAAGTAAGGTGCTGAATCACAGTTATAGGACTGAACTCCTGTATCTAGTTGTCGGGGTAAAAATGCTTAGGCATTTAAAAATTAAGTTTCCTATGTCTTTTTTTCAAATGCAGTTGGGGAGTACTAAGTAGCTTTCTAATGCACTTGAGGTTAATAATTTATAATATATTTTTGTCAGAATTAGCTTTGAAAATTTTACAAAGTATAAAGCTCTCCTAAATCAATGTCTGTTTTGTCACTGATCGTTTAATAAAATCATGGTCATCCTGATTTGATGGCAATATATTTAAAAGCATATTACTAAATACAAAAGAAGGCTTAAATATAATATTAAAAACATTCCTGATAGAAAATTTGTTCAAATAACCTTTTCTAAAAAGTGCAAAATCCGATGTGAAGATGATTCGCCCTGTGTAACCTACAGGCTGACGAGTCCTGTGCAATTTTATGGACAAAGCAGGATGTTGTTTTTCCAGGGTCAACGCGTTTTTATTATTGAACAAATGTCCGCTACACCGTTTTATTAAATGCTGGAAAAGATCGTTTCAGGGCAGACATTCTAATGCTTCTGTTCTCCAAAAGTGAGACAAAAGAAAGAAGGTCGATTCTGAAGCTGTGTAAGGCAGGAAATGAAGTGAACGGCCATTTCTCTCGACAATCTTCATTACATTTTCAGCACACGTCATTATCAACTGTTATTGTTTTCTGTTCTGAGAAAGTGTTATTCTATGCCAAAAAAACTATGATTCGAAAATATATGTATCCTTAGTGTGATTTAATTGGTTTGTTATTCTAATATCTTAAATGTATAATAATCAGAACAAGTCACATGAAATACTGTAATTATTTACGTTATTTCAAGATATTAAGTACT
>NC_089750.1:15735052-15737552 GCF_040412425.1 Macrobrachium rosenbergii
ATATGAACGGCTACGACATTTATTGGCTTTAAAATGTTTGTAACTTTTAAATAAGTTCTTACACAGTTCTTACATACCAATAATGTAAAAGTCAAGTGAGTTTCTCTCTCTGTCAGATCATATTAAGGTTACATGTTAAATTTTAAATGCTCAGACGTAAAGTAGCATCTCTTGCCTCTGCACTCATCAGATTATGCAACATCACTCATACTTTATCGTTGATACCTTAAAACGTAAGCATCGATATAAGTGCTGAACTATAGTGACTCTTATTATCATCACTTTACAGTAATGGCCTACAGGTCCGCTTAAATAAAAAAAATAAATGAATAAAAGCCAATGTGATTCCCTCTGATGACATGTTTCTAGGAAAAAATATCTTGTCACTTCTAAGTCTCAGTATTCGAGTCTGTCTTTATCCAGCTGTGGCTAATTCACGAATGTTATTTTATTTTCAGCAAACGTACTCTACTGAGGTGACTTCCAAAAGAAGTCCTCCTTGGCAAATGCGTAGCTGGAAAATAACCACGGTGGAAAGTTGCAAATTTCATCTGAAAACCTTAGCTGTACAAATTTGTTCAAAGGAGATATCCTTGAGCCTAATCACTGACTTTTGCAAAGTAAACTTTGCCACCTTAAATTGCGACATCTGTATTAATGCAAACTGTCATATTTAGTTTCCACAGTTCCTGATTCTTCATAATAATTAAACGAAATTACTTGCATATTCCGAAATGTTTTACGTTTTGCCACATGGCATTCGTGGTTTAGGGCATTTTCAAGATTCATGTCACAGTTTCACCTAAAATATTATGTCCTTAAAACTCTGACATTTCAGCTCTATTGTTTTAGTCACACTTTCCACCGGGTTACGTTTCCTTATGCTTACTGGTGGAAGAATTTGCAACTAAAGACTCACTAATGTAGTTCTAAGATAACGATGTAAAATTAAGTAAGAAAGCCGTATGTAGTTATCCATGGAAAAAAGTTTAACATAGGTCATTTCACTGGCAGGCATATATTCATCTGAATAAAGAAACTTATGTTAGAATGATTTTCATAAATTCAAGGTTTCCAAATTCTGATTAGCGGCTTTCATAACAATTTCCATATATTACATTGAAACTTCATAAAGGTCAAGAGTCGGTCGACACGAGTCCAAAATAATCGAGTCTATGGCCCTATTAAAACATATACAGTAAATGTCAAAGCCATTGTCAAAATAAACTTCCGTTGATAATGGGCCGATATCCAGTTCCCTGTCACCTGTCGGATATCCGATGTAAATACAAAGTTGTTTGGTCACATTGCTATTGAATCTAAAGGGCAGAATTAACAAAGGTTTGATGACAAATGTTTTTAACTGACGCAGACCTGAAGTTCTGAGAATTAAGATATACAGATGTACGAACACTTATTATAATGTCTGGTATTACTTCCTTTCTAAACAGACACACAGACACACACACACACACACACACACACACACACACATACAGAGACTTGAATACTTAAAATCAGTTGGTTGTGTGTCCAACTTAAGTCATTCCATTAATGAGACTTCTTTCCCCTTAACTAATAGGGGTTAATTCACTTACATGAAACAGAAACAGGACAAGATCTAATCAAGTGTTACATCATCATCATTTATGAAAATTTGTTGCATGAAACGGCTTTTACCTTATGGATGCAAAAGCAACTACAGAATTAATAAAGACAAATACCTTTCCCGAAGGGAAATGCATCTTAAATTTTGAAGCTCATAAAGACGGCACCTTCAGGTTCCTTTTCATCCTCTTATAATGGGATCATAGGCAAAACCACCGCACAATTAATACTGTCTTTAAACTCTCTCACTAATATTATAGATGCTTTTCACGCTTCCTGAAGATAAAGACTTTCTCAATTACGGCTATACGTGACCTCTGATCTTTCGTTTTCTGTTTCCATTATCGCTTCTGTCCACAACGAATCGACAAATACTCAAGCTTCCTCGTCTGTTTCAATATAATATGTGGAAATTGTTATGAAAGCCGCTGTTCAAAATCTGAAAACCTTGAATTCATGAATAGGTTTCTGTATTCAGGTGATATGTGCCACTGAAATGACTTAGGTTAAAATCTGTCATGGATAACTATATACGACGTTTTTTTTTTTTTTATGTTCACCTTTGTAATAACAAAACCAACCCCGTTCTTTTCTGTAGTTACAAATGTTCTTTCTCCATCTGGTGACTTCCGATCCAAATTCTGAGCGTCACGATTTGAGGCACTTAATTTCTAAATACTCAAATTCTCTTTGTGTATCTTGATGCCTTTCGCTCTTCTTTTTCCATCCATCTGTTATTCGTTTTTACTCCGTGTTATCCGTTATTCCTTTATCCTTTATCCTAAGTCTAATTCGTAAAAGTCAACAACATCCGTGACTTCTACGATAAAAGTTAGTGACTTTCATCGTTAAGTACCTGCCACCTACTAGTGTAAATCAACATATCAACTTG
>NC_089750.1:15747552-15752552 GCF_040412425.1 Macrobrachium rosenbergii
ATCACAAAATAGGACGAGATGGCTGAAGGTTTCCTCGGCCACAATCAAGTTTCTGGAAAGCCTTCCTCTCAACCCCTTCCTGTGCTTAGCTCTCTCTCTCTCTCTCTCTCTCTCTCTCTCTCTCTCTCTCTCTCTCCTCGTACAGAAGAATTTTCCCTCTTTTCTCAGAATGATTTTATTATAATACATTTATTATTGATGCGCTTCCTGATTATTTCTTCGTTTTATTTGTGATTTTAGAAAAAAAAAATACACGAGATTCAGATAAACAAAGATTGTTTTTTGTTTTTTTCCTGATCAACTTTTTTTTGTTGTTGTCCATAGTCATACAAAGTTACTTCTTTCATAAATATTTTCTCTCTCTCCAGTGTGCCTCTGTTGACCTAAGCAGTAAATTAGGTACCTAGTTAAATGACTGTCAAATTGTATACCATCAAAGAGGGCCTCGATGAGATAATCTTTGCGCCTCTCTCTCTCTCTCTCTCTCTCTCTCTCTCCCATACAGCGCGCGCGCGCGTACACACACACACACACACACACACACACACACACACACACACACACACACACACACATATATATATATATATATATATATATATATATATATATATATATATATATATATATATACATATATAAACTGTAAATATTTTACAAGGAAAAAGCAAGACATACCAAGACTCGAATCCTTACCTTGACTGACAAAAAAACCTTGTTATATCAAATGGAAATTACCTCAATATTTATAAGTTTTTTGAAGGGGGTGGGGGGTGGCAAAAACGAGGGTTCTCTATGAACTATGAAATTGTGTGGAAGGTTTAAATAACCCCAATCCGATCCTTAACAGGACCTCCTCACTCGTCCTACCAGCCAGCCTTTGAGCTGCCATCTTGACGATAGGTTGAAGACTACCTTATTATAATTCTTGGACGGATAAAAACATTCTAGTTTTTATGAATAGTTTCATTGTGTTCTTATCAATGTCTCTCCTGGTAAGAATTGATACTGGAAATTCCGGTTTACAGAGTTCGAAGAATGTAAATGTCTCTAAGATTAAATACGTAGTGGCGGTCATAGTCCATAAAATTTAAGAACAACGTGCAAATGCAATTATATCTCGGATGGGTGCAGAAACTGTGATAACAATAATGATACCACTCTTGCAAACCAGGGACGTAAACTGCTGCAAAAATTTGAGATAATGCTTATGATAAGTCAGTTATTAACAATTCATAGGAATATTGCTTTCAGCATGGCTTTATCAAAGGCTAAATGGTAGATACTAAATCATAAACCTTCACATGAATGAAACCTGTTATTAGAAAAAAAAAAAAGGTTAGGCAAAGAAGTGCTGTCTCTACCAGCCTACAATTTCATTTGGAACTTTTAATGAAACATAGCCGGCGTAATGTCATTAATTTTCGAGGTCAATTATGCATAATGCATGAAATGTTCTGTGTAGTTTTATTTTCATGTCTTTCCCTTCATTACAGGCAAACCCTCCTGCTGAAATACAGCTTGGAACGTGAGGCACCGAAGAGGCAAATTGAAAAGAGGGAAAGATGAAACGGAGAATAAGTGGATAAAAAAACACTTAATAACAGAATGGAGAAAGATGATTCCTTTTCGGATTCGCTCAGAACGTCAACCTGTTTTTCTTGGAAGTCGAGGAATTCCAGCCTTTTTGTCTTCCATTTTTATTCTTTCATTTTGTGCCGGAGACAATGACTTCACAAGCAGATGCTTCCAGCGCAGGATACATGTCAGATATCACAGTGTAGGATGATATTCCCGCTTTGTTTTTTAAAAAGAATGAAACAATGCAGCCCTGCAAAATGGTTCCAAGTTGAAAGGATGTAAGTGACAGATAATGGAAGAAAATGCAGATAAAAGGATTGGGTCACTTCAGTTTTATTTTATTGCCGGCTTTTGCAACTGTTTAATTATTTTTGCTTGCGTCCAAAAGGCGAGTTATTAAAAGAGAATTTCATAATGCTTTAGCTCGTTGGGTTTATTTCCGGGCGGCCATACTTCTCTTTATGCAAAGAACTTTTTCATTATTCGGAATACTGCTTATTTTATTTGGTCCGTGTTTCGCAGGTATTTTCGCCAGCCAATTCCAGGATATTTAATTTAGATTAACCGTAAATTGAGTGGTTTTATGTTTTTAAACTTAATAATTAAATAGTTCATTATTCCGATATTCCGAATAAAGTAGCATCATTGCGTTGAAATAGAGAATGATGAACAATATCCTTCCTCTGAACATTTCTCTTTCCCTCCTTTGTACAGGGTTTTATTACAGATTGTTTTTATGTTCTGAAAATGGTCTGACATTTTCCAAATTTAGCTTAAATACTAAAACTCAATATCTTTTACGACTGAGTAATATTACTCTTTTTAATATACTTTATAAAGAGTTGTCCTCTTCTGATTTTATATTCTGGTGACATGTATGAGTATAAACCACATCTTTTCACATATCAACACCTGATCCCGAGTTCTGCATTGTGCACACACTCATATGTACATATGTATGTATATAATATATATATATATATATATATATATATATATATATATATATATATATATATATATATATGTGTGTGTGTATATATATATATATATATATATATATATATATATATATATATATATATATATATATATATAATCGTTGAAATATTCACATGTAACGGCTTCCCGAATCTTAGTACTTTAGATAAGTAGCTCAAAGTCTTGCTCTCCTGATAGTCAATAATAATCACTGGGATTAAGACCAATGCAAGACATCCTTACGATTATCAAAATTTCACATTTTAAGCTAACAATAAGATATTTTAGAATAAGGAAAGAGATTAAATAGAAATAATCCTAACCTTTAAAAAGCAGACCTGATCACAGAGTTCTTTTTAAACGTATAGTTTATTACTCTTTTTACTGAAATATGGTTACCGCAGCAAACACTTCAATTGTTCTCGTGCCGAGATATTTCAAAAACCCACATTTTCTGCATGGAATGTAAGTAGCATGTGCCACGATAGTCTTTGTGACGTTAGAGGCAAATTCATAACCTTTGAATAAAAAAAAACCCTACTTCACTCGCCTAACGAACAACTATTTCAAAGAAGGACGCTCTTGATGAGACGCCCTTAGACACAGAGACTAACAGGTAAGGCCACGCTGTGTGATATAAGTGTCAAGAGTGGGAAGGTAGTATTTGTTCCCTGTTGTTACTTTATCTCGTTGTGGTTCTTGAATGTAATTGACAAAATTCTTCATTGCGAGATAAAATAATAATCCTAGCTGCTTTTTGCATCATTCAACCAGAATGAAGGTTGCAGTAGGGACCTTTTTCACTGGTCTGTAAATAAAGTTAGTGATTAGTATTTGCGATGAGATTTATATTTATTCTCAGCTTCTGATCTGTATTGTGAATAGTGCTCTTATAGTGAGATATAGTTTATGTCGGCACCATATTCACTATCTGTTATAACAAAAGAAGAATGAGAAAAGTTGAAAACTTCGTAGACCAACAATTTTTGTTCTCGTTTTTTGTGAAGGTTGTGGATTATGATTAGTACATTTTTTTTCATGATTCTTCCCATTTACAGTTTCTTAATAATATGAGGAATATCTTAATCCTTATTCTGAAACTAGGAAGGAAAGAGATGTATATGTATCAAAGAGGATGATTAGATAAGAGCAATAAAAATGTTTCTTTTAGAAAAATGTATCAAACAAATAAATCCACATACACTAGGTGAGCCAAAGAGAAGAAAAAATATCATATGCACGATATAGTTCAGTTATGGATACAAACCAAATACATCCATGTATTGTGCAATAATTCCCTTCATGGATTAGGCTTGTCTTAGTCCTTTAGGAATACATATTTATGACGATGAAATTTTATTTGATGACTAAATAAAAATTACTTAAGTAAAAGTATTCTTCTGTAAGATAGTACCAGACAAATACAAAATGTGGGTTATACTTTTTAATTGATTAATACAGGTACTCGAGTACATTTCGACCACTCAGAGTGATCATGTTCGTCATTCTCAGAAAACGAAACGAGGTTTTCCTCGTAAATCTCGACCGACAATAGATATTCCCCTTCCCAAGCTTCAAGTTATGACATATAAAAATATTGTCAAGACTAAAAGGTGGACCCCTTTCCTTTGGCATTAAAAATCCGTCGCAGCTTGGTGCTTGATTTATTGGACCAGAAATTGGTCGTCAGAACAAGAGGGATACAGTCAAATTCTACACCTTCCGTGAGGATTATATGGCGGTCGTCTTGTATTTTCAAAGTTATTCATTTAGGTTTATTATTTCTTTTTTTCCGGAGATGATTTGTTTTATTACGAGGCTCCAAACTTGTGTACATGTGTAACATTCCACTTTATATTCTAACTGCTAAGAGAGAGAGAGAGAGAGAGAGAGAGAGAGAGAGAGAGAGAGAGAGAGAGAGAGAGAGAGAGAGAGAGAGACGTGATTTTCTGAGCAAAGATGGTTTTTGAAAATGACACAATTTGGATTTTAATGTGAACTCACACGAGTAAACGTTTTCAGCAATAATTCTTAATATAAGGACTTTTGATAACTATCTCCCCTTAGCTGCCAAGATAAAAAACAGTACATTCCCCCTTTCTATAGATTTGCCATAAGTCAGCACTATCCTCTCAGTAAGACGAATCTTATATATATATATATATATATATATATATATATATATATATATATATATATATATATATACATATACATATATATTGGGTGTTTCTCTGAAATTAGAGGCCCCCATCCACAGAACAAATGGAAAGTTATGAAGTTTTCTGCTATAGCCTATCTCCAAGTACATTATTTTAAGTTTTTATTAAGCTATTTTTCATTTTACATTTCTTGTATTTTCAGACTTAGTGACGGAGTTAGATACAACCGTGGCTAACGACTCGGAGGAAATCAGATGGATTGACCGAATCCGGGCT
>NC_089750.1:15757552-15770052 GCF_040412425.1 Macrobrachium rosenbergii
TATATATATATATATATATATATATATATATATATATATATACATGTAAACATGTAACACACACACACACACACATATATATATATATATATATATATATATATATATATATATATATATATATATATATATATATATATATATATATATATGTTAAATACTATCAAATGCATTGTTTTCGAACTACAATGGGAATATATATATTTTTCTTATCAATATTAGCCATCTCTCCACTCTACTTGTAAATATCATCACTGATATAAACATCTCCAACTACTGCATGTCGTAGGATGTAACATGTCCATCATATCCCATGAAAAGAATGTGAACGTACAACTACAAACAGTCTGACGAGGAGAACCAGGAAAAGAGACGGGAGTACGCCCAAATGAAGCAAATAAATATACACGCGATGCTTCCTCGAAGAACAAAGTCTTCATCATCGCTGTTCTATTACAGAGCGTAATTACGACTTTTATTGTCTCCTTCCAAAAAGGGACGGGAAGAATTTTCAATTCTTTTCGTGCGGGGTTAGAATGAGCTGATTCAACAGATTTACTAATGAGGCAGTTAGTCAATGACTCAATTAGCTAATTCAGTAACTCGATGAGGAATCCAGAACGTGAGGCCAAAGCCTGATGTCTGGGTCCTGCCTATCTCACGCCGTCCTTGTCATTATTAATATCGTTATTATTATTGATAGCGTTGTTGGGGATATTGTTGTTAATAATCTATTGTCGTTGTTGAGATTGGTTTTAATCTTATAGTTCACATCTTGTTCTTTTTATTACAATTTATTATTTTATTTTTATCATGATTATTTCTTGATATAAAATAAAGTATATTCACTATCCAATAGAAATTTATATATATATATATATATATATATATATATATATATATATATATATATATATATATATATATATACATACTGTATATTAATGTAAATATATATATATATATATATATATATATATATATATATATATATATATATATATATATATATATATATATATATATATATATATATATATATATATATATATTATAAAATCCGCGTCAGAAGTTGAGTGAAAACCGGGACTTTGAACAAGTACTTTCGTAGTTTATTCTACATTTTCAAGTTCACACTGAGTACAAAAGAGGCTGACAAACTTGACAGAGCCTTATATACAAAAACAGAAGCGGGGGACGGGGCTACAGTTTCCCCTTGATCCTTTGTCCCTGTCTTTTTTGTTTAAAGAACATGCTTCCCAGATTAACAAACTGTAACCCAGCCCCACTTCTGTTTTGGTCTATAAGGTTCTGCCAACTTTTGTATTCAGTGTCAACTTGAAAATGTAGAATAAACTACGAAAGTACTCGTTCAAAGTCCCGTTTTCAACCACCTTCTGACATGGGTTTTATATTCTCAAGCACGTGTCCCTTCGTGTTGCATTGGATAATATGCATAAACACACACACAACCACACACACACACACACACACACACATATATATATATATATATATATATATATATATATATATATATATATATATATATATATATATATATATATATATATATATATATATATATATATATATATATATATATATATATATATGAATGTCTTTTCCTGTAATACTACAGTGTAATATGAAAATAAGAAGGCCCATAAAACACTATTTAAACATTTGAAACCATATATTTCGGGCACTTGTTTCTGTGCCCCTGTTCACTAGTAACATTGGACAGGTGGAAAGTTACAATGGTATATATACAAAAACAAAGGTGTGGCCTTGGGCCTCCGATGTTAAGGAGGTGGCGTTTCTTAAGAAGGAGGAGATTGACCAAATTCCTAGTGGTTTTTGGCCTCATTAGCTCCCGTTTGGCGATGGATCTGGCGGTCGCGTTTCTTGGGTCATCTTCTTCAAAAGGGGTCCGAGGATTAAGGTGTCAATGGCGTCCATTTCCAATGTCCTCCTGACAGGTTCATATTGTTGGTTTGATTGATGATAGCAGATTCAGCATCTTTCTTTTGTACGGACAGCTACTCTTGAAAACCAACTCCGCCCTCCAGTTAATGACATGCCCTGTATTTCTAATATGTAGGAAAATTCCCGAACTCTCCACAAGCGTAACGTACTGATCTTTTGTGCTCTGTTATTCTTTGCGATAGCGATCTACCTGTCTCGCCTACATAGATGTCATGACAATTACTACACAGTATCTTGTAAACTCCGGCTTCTTCCCTTTTGTTATTTAATATATACGTTAACTAGCAGACTCCCGATGGATTTGGGATAATGGAAAATGAAAGTTATTAGAACTGAGTTGCTCGGTGGCCTTTTGGATGTTTTCATTGTATGGAAGCTTTATTTTGTTGTTGAAATCTATTTGTCTGTTGTGAGTGGGACCTCTGTAGTATATTTTATTTGCTTTATTAATAGCCCTCTCGATATGTGCGCAACATCCGCCAACACCCAACGGTCATCCATTCACATTATCGAGAGGGCTTTAATAAAGCAAATAAAATATACAACAGAGGTCCCACTCACAACAGACAAATAGATTTCAACAACAAAATAAAGCTTCCATACGATGAAAACATCCAAAAGGCCACCGAGCAACTCAGTTCTAATAATCCTTTCATTTTCCATTATCCCAAATCCATCGAGTTTGTCGTTAACGTATACTTAAATAACAAAAGGAAGAAGTTGAAGTTTATAAGATACCGTGTAGTAATTGTCATGACATCTATGTAGGCGAGACAGGTAGATCGCTCTCGCAAAGAATAACAGAGCACAAAAGATCAGTACGTTACGCTTCGGAGAGTTCGGGAATTTTCCTACATATTAGAAATACAGGAAATGTCATTAACTGGATGGGGCGGAGTTGGTTTTCAAGAGTAGCTGTCCGTACAAAAGAAAGATGCTGAATCTGCTATCATCAATCAAAACCAATAATATGAACCTGTCAGAGGACATTGAAATCGGACGCCATTGACACCTTTAATCCTCGGACCCCTTTTGAAGAAGATGACCCAAGAAACGCGACCGCCAGATCCATCGCAAAAACGGGAGCTAATGAGGCTAAAAACCACTAGGGAATTTGGTCAATCCTCCTTCTTAAGAAACGCCACCAGATTAACATCGGAGGCCCAAGGCCACACCTTCATGTTTTTGTATATATACCATTGTAACTTTCCACCTGTCCATATTCTACCAGTGAACAGGGGCACAGAAACAAGTGCCCTGAAATATATGGTTTCAACGTTTAAATAGTGTTTTATGGGCCTTCTTATTTTCATATATATATATATATATATATATATATATATATATATATATATATATATATATATATATATATATATATATATATATATATATATATATATATATTATCAATGCAACACGAAGGGACACGTGCTTGAGAATATAAAATCCACGTCAGAAGGTGAGTGAAAACCGGGACTTTGAACAAGTACTTTCGTAGTTTATTCTGCATTTTCAAGTTCACACAGAATACAAAAGAAGTTGACAGAGCCTTATATACAAAAACAGAAGTGGGGTTGGGTTACAGTTTGTTAATCTGGGAAGCATGTTCTTTCAACAAAAAAGACAGGGACAAAGGATCAAGGGATCATCCAGGGTTATCCCTTGTCACACACACACACACACACATATATACGAGTATATATATATATATATATATATATATATATATATATATATATATATATATATATATATATATATATATATATATACATATATATATATATATATATATATATATATATATATATATATATATATATATATATATTATGTATATATATAATGTATATACATGTGTGTATTTATATATACATATATGTATATATATATATGTATATATATATATATATATATATATATATATATATATATATATATATATATATATATATATATATATATATATATCTTTTACTCAGATTACCTGCTGTAATCAAACACCCCAAATCTCTGGAAATGGCATAACTGCAGATTCGATTTTATGAATTTTCCTCATTTATTTAATTTTCATAAGCAACTATGTCTTCCTATTAAATCTGGTAGAATTTCTCAAGAGATACATTTTGCTACCCGTCATATTTTGTAGCCTGATACTTTCTCTTGTACTCAGGACAATTCCTTCTCCTCTCGAACACTACCAATCTATGCTGATTGTCACAGCATGGAGGGTTTTGAAAATCTAGTTCTCGGTACTTTTCCCGTTAATTTAAAATCTTTAAAGAATAGTGGCGCTTGCGTAAGTTTCCCATTCCCTCGCATGAAGGACGATGAGCTGGGAATCACTTTGTGCCTCCTCTATTTCACCCAGCTGTAAGTGGGCATCTGCACGAATCTTAGAGAGTTCAAGACTGCAGAAAGAAACTTGCCACCCTACGCCAAAATCACCAACGCCATCCGATTGCATGCGCTTGACGCTGACTTTGACACTAACTCGCATCTCCTTAGTCGGCTTTTGCATTGGCAAGAAAGATTCACGCCCTTTGGTAATATTTCATACAGTTTGGTTGTTATGAAATCATATCCCTTAGTAAATTTTTGAAATTAGTGGATGAAGACTTTCACTCTCCTTGTCAAATTTTTCCTTTTGTTTTTAGGCTGGAGAAAATTAACGCTTTTAAGTTAGCTTTCTAAGTGAGGTCACTAAAGGCGCCTATCCCTTAGTATTTTCTCAGAATGTTTGGCTTTTAGAAGACTCCATCTTTGTAATACGACCACATTTATTATTAGTAGATAAAATTTTGATATTTTTGTCACTGTTGTTAGATATATACTTATTTATTAAAGGTTAAAGGCCTCGCAAGGCTCATAGGGCCGTCGCTGAACTCCGGTTTCTTAGGCCGACAGACAGTGGGGTACAAGTCCTGATGCCTAAGACACGTAGCCAGTGTGTCGCTAGGCCCACAGTATATATATATATATATATATATAATATATATATATATATATATATATATATATATATATATATATATATCTAAATATATATATATATATATATATCTAAATATATATATATATATATATATATATATATATATATATATATATATATATATATATGTATATATATATATATATATATATATATATATGTGTGTGTGTGTGTGTGTGAGGATACATAGACAGATAGTTATATATATGTGAGATATATATATATATATATATATATATATATATATATATATATATATATATATATCTGTATGTGTGTGTGTTTGTGTTTGTGTCTATATGTGTGTATCACTTCAAGTCTCTATTGCTTCTTTGAATGTCCTACTGTACATTATGCCGTGAAAAGAGAGAAGGTGCATGTTGCGCAAAGGGAGTTGCTAAGGAATTTCATTTTAGAATTGTGGAATATTTTTAAGTTACTTCAGCATTATAAATTAAACGATCTCCAATCTTATTAATTGCAAAATAAGCTGTTTCGTGTGGTATATCTCCAAAATCCTTAACATCAATAATTTTTGTTATATGATATTCTTTCCCTCCGGGGAAACTTAGCCTAATCTTAATAGTTTCCAGAATCATGGATGAAAATCTTTTCCAATAAATTATATTCCATAAAATACTGTAACAAACAAGCTGTCTTTTTATACACTGTTTCATTACTTGCATTTGCAAATAGGTCTAGATAAATTTGTACGGCTTAGTAAAACTAACACCCGTTTAAGATTTAAAACCGTGCATATAATCCTCTTTTGTTCTATTCATAGTTCTTGATTAGAACATATGCATGAAGTATCTGTTGCATTTTATTGATGCAAACATTAATTTTCAGAGATGTAGCAGAACTTTCTTTAAGTATGTAGTTTATATCTTTTAGACATGAAGTCTTCTATTCATTCCTTTTGTCCCTCGCGAAGAAGGCATTGGCCATTCGACTTCCTAAGAAGGCGATTTTCATCCGTGCTGCAGACCTGCTCGGGCAAGTGTCCGTTCTCAGAAATAAGCTGCTTAAATTCTCGGGAAAAACTTAAGACGTCTCCTTCGTCAGCTGCTTTATCTCCCAATTTCACATTATGCGAGGAATTTACTGTGCTTGAATTTCAAAAGCGCCAACCTTCTTTCGGCGGAGCAAATTGCCAATAAAGCTTGTCTGCTTCATCCATGATGACATGCGTCGCCAGCGGCTTTCTCTCTAGGTGGCCATACAAACTGCTGTACACTGCATTCATTTTGACTTTCATCATGATGAGCCGGGAAACACGCACACACACACACACACATATATATATATATATATATATATATATATATATATATATATATATATATATATATATATCTGTATATATATAAATATATATATATATATATATATATATATATATATATATATATATATATATATATATATATATATATATATATATCTGTGTGTATATATAAATATAAATATATATATATATATATATATATATATATATATATATATATATATATATATATATATATATATATGTGTGTGTGTGTGTGTGTGTGTGTGATATATATGTGTATATATATATACATTTGTATATATAATACATTTCTATATATAATATAAATATATATATATATATATATATATATATATATATATATATGTATATATATATATATATATATATATATATATATATATATATATATATATATATATATATATATATATGGTAATTTACCGCTCTTTTGCACTTTAATGTCATACTGAACTTTATGAAGACGATTAAACTACATTTTCGTATAATACATTTACATAAGCACGCGCATGAAAGTACATTTAAATTACTAAGATCACGGGAAAGTGTTGCTCATTTCGGAAGGTTAAGCACGTTTAAGAAGACTCATTTGCATTCGTGCCGCAATTCGATAAAAGACACGCCAAAGAAAGCAGTAAAGTAAGAGCAGTATCCTGAAATAAATGCTAAATCTATACACCAATTGGTAGCTTACTGATAATAAATACTGCATTTGTAGGCCGATGTACTGTGTGCTAGGGAAGTAAATTTGGGAGAAAACTTATATAAAAGAATCTAATCATGAGTCTTTCCAAATTAAATTTTGTTTATTTTGAAGAGTGTCCAAATAAATAACCTTGGCCTATTTTTATCTCTTTTTGGATCTTGAAACAGAGTTATTTACGAGGCATTAAAGACAAACAGCCCAAGAAGAGAAATCCATAAATATGCTTAATTCTTTATTCTGCTGAGGTGGACAAGCTATAAATAGTGTGTAAAAGGTAGAAAATATATATATATATATATATATATATATATATATATATATATATATATATATACATGTGTGTATATATATATATATATATATATATATATATATATATATATATATATATATATATATATATTTATATATATATATATACATCAAAGAGAGGAGACTGAAAATATAGCTTCTGGAAAAGTAATAAGAAATGAAATGATTTTTGATTGCCAGAAATGGGGTTTTTGAGGATATATGGTTGTCAGCTTTACAGAAGGTTTCATATTTAGTATTTATAGAATGTAAGAAAATATCTCATGACAAAGAAATGGGATAAAAATGAAAGGCAAAGGAAAAGTATTAAAGATGTAACGGAGATGCAAATAATAAAAATAAGAAACACAAGAGACTGCAACTATAATTGAAGATTGAAGATACTTATGTTTTAAGAGTCAAAACTAAAATTTACAGAAATAAAGAAATGGCTAGACTAGCTTAACGAAAGAAAACTGAATTGTGAAAACAGAGAATATCGGCCAAATGAATCATATAAAATATTGAAGAATAAGATCTGAAGAGACAAAAGTCATTCAGATTAACAGACCCTTAACATCTACAGTCGCTCCTTTCCCTGAATATTTAATAAATCCTCTGTAAAACGTGGAGCATTGTAAAGAAACATCTGTAACTACTGATCAACCATTTGGTACGTTCAGTCCACATCAGTTGTTGAATAACGATTCTTATAACTTTGTGATGTTCTTTAGTTCTAGGTGATGTATTCTTCAAAAGGTGGGCAATGGGGCCCACACGTCACACACACACACACACACATATATATACACACACACACACACACACACACATATATATATATATATATATATATATATATATATACATACATATATATACATATACATATATATAAGTATATGTATAAATATAATGTGTGCATACATATAATGCATACATACATACATACATATATATATTATATATACATATATATATTATATATACATATATATATCTATATATTTATATATATATATATATATATATATTATATATACATATATATATATATATATATATATATATATATATGTATATATATATATATATATATATATATATATGTACAGTATATAAATGGTGTATATGTGTGTGTTGTCACATGCACTTTGAAATGCATTGAGCAATTTCAACCAAACTTGGTATACATTTGACTTACCATCTAGGAAAGAACACTGTGGGATAAGACATCACTGGCACCAAAGGGGGGAGGGCCATGTAGGAAGGGGGTGAAATGTAAAAATTACAGAAAACGGCAGATATTAGTGTTTAATCCATAGTTTTTGAGGTTGCTGAGATGAATAGTGACACTCCCGATGCCTTTCAGTCCAAGTTCATAGAGGGTAGGGAGGGGGTGGGAAGGTGGTGACATGTAAAAATAACCGTAAAGTAACCGAAACGACAGATATTAGTGTCTAATCCATAGTTTTCGAGGTCCCTGAGAAGAATAATGACACTCACGATGCACTTTAAGTCCAAGTTCAGACCCAATAGGGAGGGGGGTGAGAAGGGGTGGGAAGGAGGTGACATGTAAAAATAATAGAAAACGATAGATATTAGTGTCAAATCCATAGTTTTCGAGGTTGCTGAGATGAATAGTGACACTCCCGATGCCCTTCAAGTCCAAGTTCAGCCCTGATAGGAAGTGGGGGTGGGAAGGGGTGACATGTAAAAATAACCAAAAACGACAGATATTAGTGTCTAATCAATAGTTTTTGAGGTCACTGAGAAGAATAGTGACATTCCTGACGCCCTTTATGTCCAAGTTTGGTCCCGATAGTAAGGGGGCTGGGAAAGGGTGGGAAGGTGGTGACATGTAAAAATAACCGAAAACTACAGATGTTAGTGTCTAATCCATAGTTTTTGAGGTTGCTGAGATGAATAGTGAAACTACCAATGCCCTTTAAGTCCAAGTTCAGCCCCGATAGGAAGAGGGGAGGGTGAGAAGGGGTGAAAAATACAATATAAAAATGACAGATATTGAGTCTCATCCATAGTTTTTGAGATCACTGGGATGAATAGAGACACTCCCAATGCCCTTCAAGTTCAAGCTCAGCCCCAATAGGAATAGGGGGTGAGAAGTGGTGAAATATAAAATGTCAATAATGCTTGGCAATGTAACTAGAGCAACTATCTTAACAGGAATGAGAGAGAGAGAGAGAGAGAGAGAGAGAGAGAGAGAGAGAGAGAGAGAGTTTATTGGTTGTCATTCTGAGAGAGCAGAGAGTTGGTCACTAGTATATATATAAATATGTATGTACCTGTACACACACTCATATATATATATATATATATATATATATATATATATATATATATATATATATATATATATATATATATATATATATATATATATATATATATATATATATATATATATATATATATATATATATATATATATATATATATATATATATATATATATATATATATATATATATGTACATACATATATATGTATATGTATGTATATATACATATATATATATATACATACATACCTATATGTATATATATATATATATATATATATATATATATATATATATATATATATATATATATATATATACGTAGGTGTGTAAGTATACCAGTGATAACGATTGTAAAACAAAGAACGAAACATATCTGTTAAAATTTGGCGGAAGTAACAGTTCTTTGTATTCCGAGATACATTAAAGCGACGATGAACCCTTTTATTCCAACCGTCCTTTCAACCGAAGCACTTTCAGGTATTAATATATTGATATGATGGTAAGAGCGATTGATGGATTCCCATAAATGATTTGCCATTTCCAGTCTGCATCGATCACTTCTTTAATAACAGAGTGACAACACATTCACTCACTCACTCTCTCTCTCTTTTCCTAGTAACAGATGAATGGTTCTTTTGTTATCATATTCAATCATTTCTTTTGCACTTCAACTGAAATGGTTTTCTTTTATTTTCTGGTTTTCTCCAAAAGAGAGAGAGAGAGAGAGAGAGAGAGAGAGAGAGAGAGAGAGAGAGAGAGAGAGAGAGAGAGAGAGAACCCTACCTTCAATGTGAATATTGTTGACTTCATTTGACGTTCAAGACAGTTCATTACAATTGCAGATGAATTTTCCGAACATATTCGAATCTGCATACCTTCAGCCGAGCTGATTTCCGGAAATACGAAAAGAAGGTTCGAATTTCTTCGATGGAGTCGAGTGTATTCTCGTGTTATGGTAAAAAGTTTCCTATCTGTTGTCATTTTTCATTAGCCTCTTTTGGGGAGGGAGGGAGCTTTTTGGATACGCAGAGGGAATTGTAAGCATGCATATTTACCTATAGTTTTTTTTTATTTTGATTTTTCTAGGTCCAACAGAATCATTTTTGTTTATTTTATATGTGCATAACATACGTCTTTGAAATCTTCAGATGCGGAATATATTTAGGGAATTTGGATTTTTCCTGACGGGGAATCTGTATTTCACATCTTATTATTTGCGCGATGTTCTTCGTTCTGAGTCATGTATGTATATACTGTACATATAAACACATTTTCCAGGTTAATTATAATGTCTTCTCAATAAAAGCTTTTTATTTTAGCATATGTGTATAAACAGAATAAATCTCAGAAAGAGATTGTATCAAATAACGCCAATAAGGTTTCAAGAAATATATCAAATTCTTCAACTATTACAATATACTAAATGCTTTAACAATGAACCTTTTTTCTAATAAATAAAACAAAAAAACAAGTTGATAAAATTTTTTTTGTTAAACTCAACACTGGAGAAAAGGCGAAAAGTCATAAAAAGGATTCAGTCCTAAAAGCAGAGACGTTTTGGAACCCGATAGTTCGCCTCCGCGTTAAAAGATGGACTTTGGTGTTTATGAGCTTCGTTTACACACATGCTACCGAAACCATAAGTCGTCTGCTCGGCACTGTGTATTGGTATTTTACCGGCGCTAAAATGAAAAAGAGAAGGAAAACTGTAAAGCTGTAAAGTTGGTTCGATGCTCTTTTCCTGGCCCGCAGTGACTATATTTATCGCTATTTTACACTGAAAACTCTTTCGCGTTTCGTTCCAAATCGTGATTGAGACGGCTGCGCAGTTTAGCTCAACCGAGATGAGAAATGCCCTTTTACTCTGATTGTGTATCGGTCTAGGATTCGCCTTGTGGCCGTAATTATTTCTGTATTGTCTATGTAATTTGCTTTCTTGTTAACCTTCAAAAATTCTTTGCTGGCTTTTCTTACTCACAGAGGTCATGCAGTCCTGCATGCTCTGCAAAGGGCTTATCTGAAAAGTTGACGTTAAAGACCATTTCTTGTTACTTTTATCTCAAAACAGTCGATGAGAGGTCTTAGTGAACAAAATTTAGCCTTACCACCAAATTCAAATGGGATGAGGCCGAGATTCCTACACCATTTTCCAGCTTGGGTCTAAAGAGATTCCATAGAATTCAACGGAATGAGTCTAAATCACATTTCACTTTTTATTATCATAAAATCGAACCTTGGACTTTCTATCATGCGACGAGTGCCACGACACACACACACACATACACACGTACACACATGTGACACACATACATACATACATATATATATATACATATACTGTATATATATATATATATATATATATATATATATATATATATATATATATATATATATATATATATATGTGTGTGTGTGTATATATATGTGTGTGTGTGTGTGTGTGTGTGTATTTATACACACACACACACACACACACACACACACACACACATATATATATATATATATATATATATATATATATATATATATATATATATATATATAAATATATATATATAATATATATATATACATCATGTATATATATGAAATTCTTAATAAATCAGTATTCATAAACTGTTTTCATGGTGGCTTTGAATACTGTGAAAATATTATTATATGTTTTTGTATTTTTTCCAAGGTGTGACACAATACTACAATACTTTCTAAGTGGACCGACTTTCCGAATGACCCATCCCAGTGAAAGATCAGACATGAAGGTATTTTAAATATTAAAAAAATAAGATATATCGGGACGTAATTCCCATGGAATTATGACAAAAGTCGTGCCTCAACACACAAACATACAGATACACGAAGATAACAAGAACCAAAAATAAATAACCCTACATA
>NC_089750.1:15775052-15777552 GCF_040412425.1 Macrobrachium rosenbergii
TACTAGTCCACGATTTTGCCTAATTTTTATTGGTTTCATATGCTTGTGTCACGACAGTTTCTTCTGAATATGAGTAAACTACCGCATTAAAAGAGATAATGAAGTCATACTATACTAACAGAGGTACCTAGTCGCACATGCCTCAACTTTTCATTAAATTGAAACTGATCAACATATATATATCTATAATATATATATATATATATATATATATATATATATATATAAATATATATATATATATAAATGAGTATATATATATATATATATATATATATATATATATATATATATATATATAATATATATATATATATATATATATATATATACATATATATATATATATATATATATATATATATATATATATATATTATATATATATATATATATATATATATATATATATATATATATATATATATATATATATATATATATATGTTGCTCAGTTCCAAGTTAATGAAAAGTTGAGAATATTGCTGAAAAGGATATCTCATCTAGCATAATATGACTTCATTCTTTCTTTTAATGCGGTAATTTACTCATATTCAGGATAAACTGTCATGACACATGGATATGAAACTAATACAAGTGAGGCAAAGACTTATAATCATTGGACTTATAATCATTAAGGAGTATATATATACATATAATATATATATATATATATATATATATATATATATATATATATATATATATATATATATATATATATATATATATATATATAATTTATATATATATATTTATATATATTTATATATATATATATATATATATATATATATATATATATATATATATATATATATATATATATATATATATATATATATATATATAAACGTCCTTTAATATCCAAATTCACTCTACCTCGGGAATAATATATTGTCATATGTTACCCGTAGGGGAATTTTTTTGTTGATAAGTTCGTCGTCTCGTAGGCTCGAACCACGGAAGACAAGAACTCAGGCCTACAGGATGCGGATTTTAGCCACACGGCCAACAAGTGAGGTATAAGTTAATACCGATTCACACCTACAAATCCCCGTCGAACTCAGGTATTTGTATTTAGAATCGATATCAACCCACCTCTGCCATGCTAACCATGTAGTGTGCTTGTCGCACGCAGCCATATTATGAATGAATTTTTATCACATCACCGTGATTCATATACAAGCATTAAGCTACAAACGTCCTTTAATATCCAAATTCACTCTACCTTGGGAATAATATATTTTCATATATGTTACCCGAAGGGGAATTTTTTTAGTTGATAGTAAATTCGTCGTCTCGTGGGCTCGAACCACGGAAGACAAGAACTCAGAACTACAGTGACGCGAATTTTAACCACACGGCCGACAAGTGAGGTATAAGTTGATACCGATTCACACCTACAAATCCCCGTCGAACTCAGGTATTTGTATTTAGAATCGATATCAACCCACCTCAGCCATGCTAACCATGTAGTGCGTTTGTCGCACGCAGCCATATTATGAATGAATTTTTATCACATCACCGTGATTCATATACAAGGATTAAGCTACAAAAGTTCTTTAATATCCAAATTCACTCTACCTCGGGAATTTGGATATTAAAGGACGTTTGTAACTTAATGCTTGTATATGAATCACGGTGATGTGATAAAAATTCATTCGTAATATGGCTGCGTGCGACAAACGCACTACATGGTTAGGATGGCAGAGGTGGGTTGATATCGATTCTAAAAACAAATACCTGAGTTCGACGGGGATTTGTAGGTGTGAATCGGTATCAACTTATACCTCACTTGTTGGCCGTGTGGTTAAAATTCGCGTCACTATAGTCCTGAGTTCTTGTCTTCCGTGGTTCGGAGCCCACGAGACGACGAACTTATTATCAACAAAAAATTCCCCTTCGGGTATTATATATGAAAATATATTATTCCCGAGGTAGAGTGAATTTGATATTAAGGACGTTTGTAACTTAATCTTGTATATGAATCACGGTGATATGATAAAATTCACATATATATATATATATATATATATATATATATATATATATATATATATATATATATATATATATATATATGCAGATGCGTTGTCTGATAATTATCAGACATGTCAGAATGTATAAATACTGTTTATTTTATGTGGAATGAAAAATACAAGCATATTTTTGTATTAATATAGTTTGTAAGCTTGTCAATTACTGCTTTGTTCGTGGTGTTGAATTACGCACATTCTGAATTTAAATTCTCCATAAAAGATACATAAGAGATCGACTGATATTTCATTTAAAGTTGGAGTCAACTCACTATATCATGGTCGAGGCAGGTATTTTCTACGTTAACCTTCCCCCTTTTATAGAAATATCCCCGACATTTTTTCCTTCACTTAAATTAGAAAATCTGACTTGCAAGAATAAGGTAAAGGCATATTCATTATATATATATATATATGTATATATATGTATATATATATATATATATATATATATATATATA
>NC_089750.1:15780052-15792552 GCF_040412425.1 Macrobrachium rosenbergii
TGTTTGGACTGGGTGGGCTATTCTTAATTAGTTTATTTCTCAAAATATTATTATATTTAAATACTAAGTTAATATCAGTAGTTTTTAAATTGGGCACTGCAGGAATGAAATTAGGATGAAATGGTAAACAGAGAATATTCTTAAGTTCGTTGTTAACACTGGTTGGATTATAATATATCTTTTTTGCTTTATTTTTACAAAGTTTTAAAAAATATGGATGATAACATAATGAATATTCTATTTTATCAATAATTTTAAAATCGTCTTCCAAAAATTCAGGACTATAAATTCTAAGAGCTCTAAGATACATACTGGAAAATGTTGACACCTTAATTTGTTTAGCATTGTTAGAGTAAAAATGAATATATGACAAATTATTCGTGGTTTCATATATACTTTAAAACAAAAATTGGTGTTATTTCTAATAACTAAGACATCCAGAAATGATATACAATTATTTTCTTCATATTCTATTGAGAATTTTATGGATGATGCAAGATTATTAATTGTTTGCAAGAAATCAGGAATATTTACATTTTCTTTAACAATACAAAAACAATTGTCTACATATCTAACCCAAAACACATTAGCGAAGAGATTCCTTGGAATAAGTCTAGACTCAAAGAATTCCATGTAAATATTAGACAAAAGTGGCGAAAGAGGGTTCCCCATAGCCATACCAAATATTTGTTCATAAAAATGACCACTGAAAGTGAATTTACAATTTTTTTATACAAAGGGATATCAAATTAATAATAACTTTGGTAGGTAATTCTAGATTATATAAGTACAAATGTTGTGATAAATATTGAAGTAAGTCATCAATGGGAACTTTAGTAAATAAAGATGTCACATCAAAACTGGTTAATCTGGCTGTACTGGATAATTCAATTTGGGAAAGTCTAGTACAGAAATCAACAGAGTTTTGTAAATGGGAATTTGAAATAGTACCCAGTAAATATCTAGTTAAATTACTATCACCTGTTCTGGGTACTATTTCAAATTCAGATTTACAAAACTCTGTTGATTTCTGTACTAGACTTCCCCATATTGAATTATCCAGTACAGACAGATTAACCAGTTTTGATGTGACATCTTTATTTACTAAAGTTCCCACTGATGACTTACTTCAATATTTATCACAATTTTTGGACTTGTATAATCTAGAATTACCTACCAATGTTATTAATAATTTGATATCCCTTTGTATATAATTGTAAATTCACTTTCAATGCAATTTTTATGAATAAATATTTGGTATAGCTATGGGGAACCCTCTTTCGCAACTTTTGTCTAATATTTACGTGGAATTCTTTGAGTCTAGACTTATTCCAAGGAATCTCTTCGCTAAGGTGTTTTGGGTTAGATATGTAGACGATTGTTTTTGTATTGTTAAAGAAAATGTAAATATTCCTGATTTCTTGCAAACAATTAATAATCTTGTATCGTCCATAAAATTCACAATAGAATAAGAAGAAAATAATTGTATACCATTTCTGGATATCTTAGTTATTAGTAATAACACCATTTTTTTATTTAAAGTATATAGGAAACCCACGAATAATTTGTCATATATTCATTCTTACTCTAACCATGCTACACATATTAACGTGTAATCATTTTCCAATATGTATCTTAGAGCTCTTAGAATTTGTAGTCCTGAATTTTTGGAAGAGGAATTTAAAATTATTGATAAAATAGAATATTCATTATGTTACCATCCATATTTTTTAGAACTTTGTAAAAATAAAGCAACAAAAGACATATTATAATCCAACCAGTGTTAACAACGAACTTAAGAATATTCTCTTTTTACCATTTCATCCTAATTGCATTCCTGCAGCGCCCATTTTAAAAACTACTGATATTAACTTAGTGTTTTAATATAATGATATATTGAGAAATAAACTAATTAAGAATAGCCCACCCAATTCAAACAATATTGTATACAGTATTCCTTGTAAAGAATGTAATAAGATTTATATTGGTCAAACATCAAAAGGACTAAAAGTAAGAAGCTCCCAACACAAATATGCCATTTCAAGAGGCTTATCAAATAATGGCATTGTGGATCATTGGCTTAAGACACGCCATGGGATGAAGTGGGATAAGTCAACGGTTATCTACAAGGTCAACGACCATCGGAAAAGGAATCTGCTAGAGACTGTCTTCATTGTAGCTACTTCCACCAGGATTTATCCCTTGATCCTCTGTCCCTGTCTTTTTTGTTTAAAGAACATGCTGCCCAGATAAAACAATCTGTAACCCCGCCCCACCTTCTTTTTTTGTATATAAATCTCTGTCAACTTCTTTTGTATTCAGTGTGAACTTGAAAAGGTAGAATAAACTACGAAAGTACTTGTTCAAAGTCCCGGTTTTCACCCACCTTCCGACGTGGACTTAGTGATATTCTCAAGCACGCGTTCCTTCGTGTCGTATTGCACAGTATGTATGTATTGTAATAATTGCATGCAGGTTATTCGTAATTTTAATTTATTCGTGACTTTAACGTAGTTTTTTTGCTTTGTTTTGCTCAGTCACGAGACACTGAATTAGGGTCTTTTTCCCCCAGCACGTGTTTTTTTGTGTTTAAGTGATACCTCGCCCATGAGTGTTGTTTTTTTTATCATTTCATGTTTTGGTCGTTCGACAGCTCGCTTATCCCGTTCTCGCATGCATTGTGGGATTCTTTTGGGAGAGTGTGCGAGAGTGTGCTCGGCTATTTTGTACTGGAAGGACAGCTTTTACCTACGCCTTTACGTTGGCAGTATCTTTGGGAGAGTTAGATCACGGCCTTGGAAGATTGTTTACAGGACACCTGGGTGTTTTGCCGTGCTCCTTCTCCTGCAGAGGATTACCTCTTCTTGATCCTGTGCGTTGACTACGCTCCTGTGCCTCCCGGAGTTTCTCCACTTTTTTTCCTGCCTTACCTGCGATACCTGCAGGTGTGGTTTTGGGGCTCCGCCCTTGCCACTGCTGCCGTGCTTGTCCTTCAGAGTCGTGACAAGGCTTTCTCTGTATGATGCACTTGGTAAGGGCATATGAATCTTTAATTTTTTCTTTGGGACACCACTGACGCGTGTCAGTTGTCACCCTGCCAGTGTGAAGTGTTTCTTCGTGTCTTTTGGACAGCCTTATTGCTGCGTTACGTGTGTTCCTCGCCTGCATCGATTTGTATATATATTCCTTATAGCATCATCAATTTTCAGTGTAAATATTAGTTTTTGTTGGATATTGTATAAATTATAGGAATAGGTTTAAGGTTCTCTTCTGTCTTTTTTTTCTCTCACTGTCGTATGATAGAGTTAAATATGTACTAGTGCGTAAGGTAAATTCCTTCCTCTCCCTTATTTCTTTCCCTTCGAATTCATGAGCGCAAGTTAGCTAGGCGAATGGCGGTAGTATCTGTGTTTTGTTATTGAATGTGTTCCTATCTCCCTAAATATTTCAGCTTTTCGGGGACTGTCTAAAATTTATTAAGATATTGTTTGTAATAAATTTGTTTGCTATTTTTTATTTTTTTTTTATTTTTATCCCTCTTTGAGTATTCCATAATGTCCTCTTGTGCTACTGTGATCTGGCTCTTTGGAGTGTTCAAAAAAAAAAAAATAAAATAAAACAAAAATACCACTGTGGCCCTGATCATTCAGGTGTGAAAGAACCTGATTTTGGGTATCTATATTAATTATTGTGACGGTCGAAGGTAGCCATAACAGTATGTAGTATGTATGTGTGTATATATATATATATATATATATATATATATATATATATATATATATATATATATATATATATATATATATATATACATATATATATATATATATATATATATATATATATATATATATATATATATATATATATATATATATAAATATATATCATGGAAATGATTTATATACAATCATGAAGCTATCAAATGTTTAATATATATAAATTCCTATATGCTACTTCGGGGATATGATATTAAGTAGCGTGAACTGATATTAAACAACATTTGTAGCTTCATGATTTTTATGTGTTTATATATATATATGTATGTTTTGTGTGTGCATATATATATATATATGTATGTATGTATATATGTATATATATACATACATATATGTATATGTATGCATATATACATAATATATATATATATATATATATATATATGTATATATGTATATGATATATATATATATATGTATATGTATATAGAGACACATATATATGTATATATATGTGTGTGTGTGTGTATATAAAATTTTATCACACTGTCGCACTGTAAATGTCTCGATGATTGTGTATGTATCTTTTCAATTAGAAAGTGTACCAGCGATATACTGATAGGACGTTCAGCTGTGCGAAATGCTTCTATAATTTTTCATAATATTCTCCACAATAATATGCTACATGAAGCAAGACTGATGATTAAAAAGTCACATTTAACAGGCAGATGCTTATACTCCTGATAAAATTGCATTCATAATATCCACGTACATCAAAAATTAATTTTTAATTATTACGCAACTCATTACCTTCCCAGCTATTTAAATAATGATAGCTTTATTGCGATAATTTAATCATTTTCTTCATATAGGGCCAACTTGTAATCGACTGGAAATGCTTTTGGCTCAAACAAATACCATTGATATATTTCGTTCTCTGTTGTATGAAAAAAGTATTCAAAGAGACTAAAACTCACTTTTTTATTATTACTAGACAATATAATAAAGAAGCCCAAACGTTAACCTTTCCGAAAAGACAACGTTTACACGACCCCTTCTCCAGGTTATTAGTCTGAGAGAGGAAACGTTAATAACAATTGTAAAATGTCTCATTTCAACATTGCCCGGGTAATCTTGTGTTTAACCTTTCATCCGCATGGCTGAATATCAATATCCTGCGGTATTAATAACCTATTTATCGACTTCTGCCAGGCCTGCTGCCTACGAGGGCGTGTACATTAATATTGCTGATGACAGGAAATGTATTTTCGTATGTGCCCTTCAGTGGGATACTTTATTGCTGTGGCAAATGTATTGGTGTGGCCTGTCAATTTTCTTACAAATTGGGTTTCATTTTCTATGTATCAATATGCTAAGGGGCTGGCCAATAATCGCGACGCTGCCGAAATAGCTGCATAATTACGTTTTATTTGTTGTATATATACAGTATATATATATATATATATATATATATATATATATATATATATATATATATATATACAGTATATATATATATATATATATATATATATATATATATATATATATATATATATATATATATATATAGTGTATGTATGTATATATGTGTGTGTGTGTGTACAAATGAATGTGGTTACTGTCTTAGTAATATCGCTATTAACATGACTTCGCTGTTGAAGTGACAGAACGCTCTACCTTTTTGCCCATCAAAGGTACTTATTGTCTTACATTACTTTTACACTCGTACACCTACAATAAAACTTGCGGACCTTGAATATACTCAGTGTAATGATTTTGACTCAAATCTCCTCTTTCAACTTCCACCATTAATTACAGGCTTTTTAGGTTGCTGCTCTTCTAATTCTTCTGTTAGTGCTGCTTTCTTCGACTACCTTAATTCTTGTCTTGATTCATTTTTATTTTGTCTTCCTTAATCTAAAGTTCACTTTCTTGGAAATTTTTATATATACCCCACTGCCTGGCTCAGTTCCTCGTTCACTGATGCAGAATTTAATGAGGCTCTCAATTTTTTATTCATATTATTATATAAAATAATAATCAGTATCTCCCACATTCTCTGGTCATCAGGACTGCTCATTCTTTTCTGTATCTGAGAGACTCTGAATCAGTTATAGTTACAAATTCAATCCAATTTTTACTTTCAATATCTAATTAAAATGACGCTGCGTCCTATATTCTAATTCTTTTATTTATTTCAGAATTTAACAAACCCCCTTTTAGGACTTATGACCATTGCCTCGTTTCGGTTAGTAAACATTTTAGCTATGGTAGTCTGAGAAATTTTCGTGCAGGCAGACATATGCGCCTTTAACTTTGATTTATGATAAGTGTATTGTTTTTTCTATAGATAAAAAACTCTTTCCTCACGGCGCCTAGGTAGATCGTTTGGCATAGAGTATGACCCTAGTTCTTATCTACTTTATCCTTTTTATTTGTTTTAACTACAAGTTTGTGTTCAGACATCGGTTGCCCGCTACAATGGCGCTCATGCCAACTGTAATAAAAACGGACTTTTTATTCTTAGATATTTACATTTTTATAAGTAGAATATAAACTCTATGAAAACTGCACTGGAGTGTTCCAGAGTTTCTAATATAAATATCGAAAAGTGCACAATTGACTACTAGAAATTGCTTAACATATATGCACAGAATTACGAATGGAGTTTTGTTTTAACACTCAGTATTACTGCTTTTGCTTTGGTTTCCAAGTATGTGGGTGTTAACTATACCTTATTCTAATAAACATATCGTTGTCAGACTCTCCCATATTACAATCCAAGTTTTTTCATTAGCGTCATTTTCAACAACATACAAATAACTCAATATTTCAGCTCCAAAAACAAGTTATCATTACTAACAGAAGAATTCTTTCTAGACGTTCAGTCCTGTCTTGTATCTCGACCTGGCATACAGATTTGGATGCATCCTTGATGTTGTGTTATTGATCTAATTTATTTGGGCTATCTTACATGATTATTGAATTTTGTATATAAAACTAGTGCCATCATTCAACTTAATGGTAAAAACTAATTACATTCCTGAGAGCATAAATGAATACTCTTTGCTCATTCTATATATCACTTCATGGAAAATAAAATTTCAAAGGATGATTAGATCATAGCGCAAAATTAATTATTTTTTGTGGTCTATTTATAAGTGTTACTGTTACTGTTACTGTAACTGCATAACATGAAAAAAGTAATGAGAGGCGCACTGACGTCAATGTACACTTATAGTTATTTTTTCTGAGTTGCAGGCAAATTGAGTGGGTTATTCGAAAGCGTGTCTGATGCTCAATTATCAACAGATATTACGAGGGTTTATATGATGTAGTAAGCTTATTAGAATTACAAGCCAAATGTTGTGCCACTTAGTGTAAGTAATCTAATACGACAAAGTTGTCAAAACCCTGTAACATAATTTTTTTTATTTCAAAGGCTTACATTTTGACGTTTAAACTATAGTGAACGTGAGTGTAATGTGTTTGAGTACATTTTCTATATCGCCTTTCATTCAATTTCGGTATTACAAAAAAAAGTCCCATTTAGCGAAATAAATCATTTAGTGGATTTTACCCTTTAACCAACAATTTGCGTGCGTCATTTCAGTAAAACTTTCCTACTTCATTAAAAATTATTGTTGTTAAATCTCCCACCATTAAGGTACACAGTCCTTTCGTATTCTAAATACTATCTCGTATATTTTATATATATATATATATATATATATATATATATATATATATATATATATATATATATATATATATATATATATATATATATATATATATATATATATATAACATTGGGCAGCACCCTTGCCTTTCAATTGAAAGACCTGGGTCCGATTCTGATGTGAGTCAGAAATTTATTTCTGTTCAACACATGAATATATATGAATATATATATATATATATATATATATATATATATATATATATATATATATATATATATATATATATATATATATATATATATATATATATATATATACATATACAAAACTTAACTAATGTACGGATTATTTTCTTTTGAAGAATAGTTTATTATCAGGGTCCAATGACCAACTAATGTTTGATATTCTTTTTTTAAAACATTTCAAGTCATCTGTTTTCATGAATACGTGCATACTTGTACATTTGTTGATTATCAACACATAAAAAACCGAATATATTTTAGATATTCAAGCATCAGAAAAAAAGCGCATAATTAACTCGCCAAAGTGGTTAATATCATGGCCGAATTACCTATCTGTACCCATTTGCAGTATTCGGTAAATTTGAACGCAGAAAGATAAGCTTTACACTGGTAATGCAAGTTACCCTTCATTGTAATACTTTTACTTTCATGCCGTTTATGATATGAGCAGTAAGGAATCACAGCATTTGAACAACTGGCAAATGTATATATATATATATATATATATATATATATATATATATATATATATATATATATATATATATATATATATATATATATATATATATATATATATATAAGCTTTTCAGTCGAGAAACATGCCAAGTGCCATTTTTAAAATACAATAAATTAAATAAAAAACTTCGGCTTAGGACAGTACTTGGCATGTTTCTCGACTGAAAGGCTCATATATATATATATATATATATATATATATATATATATATATATATATATATATATATATATATATATATATATATATATATATATATATATATATATATATATATATATATATATATATATATATATATATATATATATATATATATATATATATATATATATATATATATATATATATATATATATATATATATATATATATATATATATATATATATATATATATACAGCTCTTCGCTGGGAGAGTCGGTAGAGCTGTGGACTGACACTCGCCAGGCCCGAGTTCAAGTCTCCGGCCGGCTGAAGAGTTAGAGGAATTTATTTCTGGTGATAGAAATTCATTTCTCGCTACAATGTGGTTCGGATTCCACAATAAGCTGTAGGTTCCGTTGCTAAGTAACCAAATGGCTCTTAGCCACGTAAAATAAGTCTAATCCTTTGGGCCAGCCCTAGGAGAGCTGTTAATCAGCTCAGTGGTCTGGTAAAACTAAAACTTATATATATATATATATATATATATATATATATATATATATATATATATATATATATATATATATATATATATATATATATATATATATATATATATATATATATACCAGGTGTTTCAAAATTAGAGCCCCACCTCCATAGAACAAATGGAAAGTTATGAAGTTTTTTGCTATAGCCTATCTCCAAGTACATTATTTTAAGTTTCTATTAAGCTATTTTTCTCTTTACATTTCTTGTATTTTCATACTGAGTGACGGAGTTAGATACAGCCATGGCTAACGACTCGGAGGAAATCACATGGACTGACCGAATCCGGGCTATAACCTTCAGAGAGGCCAGGGATGCTGGCGCATCCTTCATTTTACGTTCCTGGATAGCTAAATACATTAAAAGAGATGAATCCTTTGGTAAAAGAAACTGGAACAAAAATCCATATGACTGTCATCGCAAAAAGAGTGAGAATCTTGGAAAGCCCAAAGTCCTTTCTCAGAAGTCAAAAGACATCATAGCTGAGGCAGTGGGTAGACCAAGAAAGTCTTTATGTAAATTGGCGCTTGAACTAGAAACAAGAAGGGGAAGGAAGAGAAGTTATAGTGCTGTACAGTATATTGTGAGTTGAAAAAATCTGGTATCAAGCCATTTCATGTTATCAGCAAGCCCAACATCACTCAGCAACACAGAGAAGACCGTGCATGGTTTTGTGGTTCATTTCTTAAAGACTGGGATGAAGCTGACTTTCTCCATGTTGCCACATCAGATGAATTCTTCATTTACAGTCAGGAAGCCACATCATAAAAATGACATCATTTGGGCTGCAAAGTTGGATGACCTCAGCGATGACGTGCGCTATCGTCAAGTTGTGAAATTTCCTGAATGTTTGGGAATATTTCTGTTTCTCAGCCAAATGGTTAATGTGGATCATCAGAGAAAAAGGACAGTCATGGAATGGCGAACACTTCAGAGAAACTGTACTTACTGTTGGAGTATTTCCTTTCCTCAAAGATGGTGAAAATGTGTTATCTGTTGAAGAAGTCACATTTTTGCATGATAAGGCACCATGTTTCAAGGCTCTTCAGACACAGGAGCTGCTTCAAAACAGTGGTATCAATTTCTTCTCGTCAGGCTGTGGTACAGGCAGATGGAGGCCACACAAAATATTGAATACTCAGAGAGAAACTTAAATAAATACCTATTCTGAATTACTTTTGTTTTTGTCCAAATCAATTTTAGTTTATGCTGTAGAGGGGGCCCTCTAATTTCGAAACACCCTGTATATATTACCAACAGGACCTCATTAAAACTGGATGGTATCTAGTGGAGATATTTAATCAGGAAAAGATACAAGCTTTCTAGGCCTACAGTCCTCATTGTCAAGTATCTGTACAATGTATTCTTCGGATACCTGACAATGAAGTATTACTGCACAGAACAAGTGTGCAAGTGAAAAAAGTTAATTTATGATATATATATATATATATATATATATATATATATATATATATATATATATATATATATATATATATATATATATATATATATTATACACACATTCATGTAGTGTAGAGAGAGAGAGAGTGGTATTTTATCTGTTCAGTCTTCAAGAACTTGCAGTCCATTTTTTTCGGTCAAAATGTGAAACCCGTAATTTTTACAAATGCCTTTTTCCACTTTGTGTGATTGCTTGAAGTTGCCTTTACACTTTTTATTCACATATCATCTTACATATCCATCTTCCATACATGACAATTTGCCTTCACACTTGTGTTTTCATTATCATGCTTTTAATATCTAACTTCTTATTAGAAATGACCAATATACAATTAAAGCTAGTGGGACATTTAAATTTTTTACGATTAACAGTAATATGACTATAACAACTGTAAGCTACAAGACACATAACAATCAAATGGCAGTGCTGTGCAAATGCACGTTTCAGTTGTCTGAGGTTATTACAGAGCCTGACCCTTTTCTTTGAAATGTGATTCAGATAATTAATTAAAGAGAAGATTTCTTAATTTCGAAAATGTCTTTACGCTAACAAACTTTTCTATGGAAAAAAAAGAGCAATATGTGTATACATACATACATACACACATACATACATACAACACACACACACAAACATATATATATATATATATATATATATATATATACTATATATATATATATATATATATATATATATATATATATATATATATATACATACATACTGTATATATAGTGTACATATATTGTATAAATACATACACACACATATACATATCAAATAGAGGTTTTTGTAAGTATGTATTGTTTTGAATCTTTCACCTAGCTGTTGCAGCAGTATTAAACTAAACAACTGTCTACCAACATTACTGCTTTTGAACCATATATAGTTTTTCAAAGTACTGTATTTACTCTAGGGGAATGAGGCTCACTTTTTAATTAATTAAGAGTAAAAAAAAGTATCATTATTATAGCATTTATGTTTGCTTACCAGACTAACTGCGTGATTATAGTTTCATAAAACTAAATATGGAACCAAAACCTTCCGGAAAAAATATCACTGAAAGATACCAACGTATAGCTATTGTCACATGCACACAAACATGCACAAGCATACAGAGAGAGAGAGAGAGAGAGAGAGAGAGAGAGAGAGAGAGAGAGAGAGAGAGAGAGAGAGAGAGAGAGAGAGTTTTGAAAATGATTTGGCTTTGGGTTTGGAATCTCTGATAAATAGATTATTGCTAGTCCCAGAATCTGAGTGGAAGCTTCCCGTCCCCCTAATTTTATTAACTGTTTTCCAAATTTGTTTATTGGAGTGTGTATTTTTATTATATTTTCGACAAAAAACACTTCTTTTTTCCGGGTTTTATGAAGACTGTTTCTCAAGGTAATTTTGGAGGGCTTGTGTCTATGGTGAGAGAAAAGTGTTAAATGGAATAATTGGTATTAACAGCAGGTTTTTTATATTTGGTCGTATATCCGTCGAAACACCTTTTCATTGCTATTTTTTTGGCATGGGGTGGGGGGGGGGGCCGTTGGCTAAAGAGAAGCATAAAACTTAAAATTTTAAAAGACTAGAACATTTTTATTTACAAACTACCATTACTTATACTGGTTTTCATTAGTTTTGTCATACAACGTATCCCATTATATTATTATTTAAATTGTCACTTTATTTTTTCCTAGTTCTTAAGGTTACAGTCTTTTGTAATTCAGAAAATGGTTACATATAAGTATTTCGATTTCATTTTCTTATAATGAAAAAATGGCAAGTCCCAAGGTCTTATTCAGGGAAGTCCGACTTCGAGAAAAATAACAATGTATAGATAAATAGTAAGAGTATTTTATTTATTAGTGATTATTAGAAAAAAAATTAAATATAAAAATTTTTTGGCGATTGTGAAGTCACGCACATTTTCCAGCTTTTGCCACAACGCTACAACAAATGTATAGTTATAATTCTAAATACATTTAAAGTGCCATTCTTTATAGAGGTTTTAATCAAATTACAACAATTAGGATAATGAGCTGAGTTACGCAGTATTTTCAATATCTCTTGATAACCAAGTATTAGATGTGGGCGTTTAGCTTTTTAAAATATTATGATTATTGCACTTTATTGCTTTTCAGAAATAAACGTCTCATCTTCGAAATACAATATTGGTTCT
>NC_089750.1:15795052-15807552 GCF_040412425.1 Macrobrachium rosenbergii
ATTGGAGCTCTCCTTCACAGTAATGACAGGTTCGCCTTTTTGATAGAGGTTTGCCTAGTTGACTAATAATTTCTTAAAGGAATATACCAGTCCTGCACCTTGGAAGTGAATGTTATGAAGGATGACCTTAACGTCTTGACCCTGAGGTCTCGCAATCTAATTAGCACTTCTGGGATAGCTAAGCCTGATGGTGTACAAGAGGGGAGAGAATGTGAAGGAAGAATGTGTTGCGCAAGTTCTTGAGAGATGACCACAAAAGCATCAAATAAATTGAAATAAAAGTTGGAAGCACGAGGTGATCTATTTATGGAGGCCGCGGAGTGAATAACCTTCCCGGATTTGAGAACAATACACAAGGAAATAAGAATTGGACAGAAGTCTGATAAAGCCATTCAGAATGAAAATACTTACGGCATCCAAAACACACCTCTGCGTTTAAGCAGCGGCAAATTTATTCAGTGTAGTGGTGAATATCCACATCATTCGAATGTCACAATGTGTTATTTTCTTTTATTGTGGGATAGTAGTTCCCCTTTATCGTACTTAGCATTAAAATAGAGCTTGTATAAATTTAAGCAGGAAATAAGAATGTGATAGCTAATCTGTGAACTTGGGAAAGGTAAAGCTACATAACAGAAAAAAAGATAATCGGTTGCATAATTGGCAAACTTCAGTTGGATTAGGATGTTATATATAAGCATATTTAAAAGTTATTTTGGGGAAAGGTAAGTAAAATTTGTGAGCAATCTACTTCTTACGAAAGTTAAAGCTAAATCTGAAGACAGACTTGGAACACTAAATATAACGTTTAAAAGTTAAATATTTCTGTTTAGGTCAAAATATCAGCTCTTAATGGCAACCAACCTTTGATCACACATAGCACTTCATCCTGAATTATTCGTTCTTCTTTTTATGTATCTTTTACTTAGGATATATGTAAAATATAGCAAACTAAATCAATAACAAAAGTGAAGACAGACTGAAAAACATAATTTCGTTGCGAAACTTGGGACAAACAAGACTTAGATTGCCCCTTTAACTGCCATACACTATTGAATAGGTGAAATATACTCCGAAGAAGTATGATGGAAGACTGTCAAAATAGATGTAAATACATTACAATTTAAGCATAAAACTTAAAATATTTCTCCAATTTTCCTTTGACATTTTGCTTCTAAATATCGATTATTTTGTGCTGGTACATTCTCGTTCACTTTTACTCCCTAAAAGGGTTCTTCTATAGGGCTCGTAATAATTTTCTTTAATAGTAAAATTAAGTAAATGATTTTATTTATCGATGGATATATTATGCAGCACTCCTATATCAACGAGTGGGGTAGCTTTTGAGCTGTTTCAAAATTCTGATCACACTGATCCTAAATGTTGAAGGAAAACATCTAATTTATAAGAGAAGCAATAAAATTTATGCACAAAAAATCATCTTGCTTAAAGATTATTGCTAAGCGCATTTGCAATTTCAAATCCACCCGAACGTCCCACCCCGACATTTCTCTAATCGACGCGGAAAATAACCTTGGGATTTTTTCTCTTCTCCGAAACCCACTCAGGCGTTTCTTTCTTTTTCCTCTCTTGTAGGCCTTTAGAACTTTGGGCTCGTAGTTCAGAGCAGTCGCCCCATTAGTTAATTGCGTTGGATAAAAGTATTGGCGTCTCCAAAGAAATCGCCTCGAATCTTACTCGGTTTTCTTTCTCTCCTGCCTTTTGCTGGGGGAAGCATTTTGTTGGGACTTTCGCTGATCTCGTATTTTTGCTCCCCTTTCTCGCCTTTCTCTTCGTATTCTTCTTCCGTCCCCCTTGTTTGAGTCTTCGATTTTATGCTCGGGTTGAAGAGGGACGAAATTCCCTCCGGTTGTTAGTGTCTCGAGGAGGGGTACTCGCGTACATAGGTAATAAGTACACTGGTGTTCTTATGCTTCGTTTTATTTCTGGGATGTATCAGCCAGAAATGTGCTATAAACTCCCTCAGCCTCCCTTATTCAGGGGAGAAGTACCGGCGAAATAACACCATTGACAAAATATCGGAAAAAAGGACGTTTTTTCGGAACTTTTTCCTCGAACCTAATCATCTGTAATGGTTTCCATTAGGGGATTAGATATTCTTTTCTCTCAAAAAAATTCATTTTTGAAATATGTTAAAATTACACATTTCTAAATTCGATCTGATTTTTTCTTGAATGTATGGGAAAATCCATTGTATCAGATTTATTATTATTTAATAAAAGTCAGAAGTGCCTCAATGTTAAGATAAGTGATCCTGATCATTATTTTTATTTTAGACGTCTTTCGTGGCTTGCATCTGTCAACTAACCCTTCATTCTAAGTATCCATTAATACCTCCATTTAAGTGGCATATTAGAATAATGCCTAATTAGCATGATGTGATAATGAAATATACAAACCGATGTTCATACAAATATACACTTCAGACTATTTTACATTGATTCCTTTTGGAAGATTCTCGTCGAAGCTACAATTTTATGTAGGTTTAACTAGGGTTAGGTTAAACCAAGGAAATCTTCTGAATGATGGTTTATATAGTAATCAGAAACTCGAATCATGGTTTCATCCACGGGAAAATCATGAAGCCTTCGGTAACCAAAGCACAGCATCAGCTTCAAGCATAACCTCAGGTCAACCTTCCAAATATATGACCCTCCTAGAAATGGTTGCGTTCTCAGCTATGTATTTCGATCCGTGGTCTGAAACGACTTTTTATTCCGATTATATTTTATCAGACACGAATCTGACTGTGACTATCAGATAAAAAGGATAAAAGGAAATAAAAGAATAAGAGTAAAAATGAAGGAGGTGGGTCAAGGAAGAAGAAAAATATGAAGCTAAGATTAATTTCAAGGAAAAGAAAGAGAAGTTAAACTGAATTTCAACGAAGTTTTTTATTGAAACAGCCAGCTTACCTTTTGTGGGGAAGAGGTAATTTATCCGTTTGTCTGGAAAATGGAAAGTGATCACATATGATGCTCTAAAAAAAAAAAATAACTATCATAATGAACCTTCAAAATCAACTGAGCTTAATAGATGTAAGCCATTACAAGGCATTAACACCAACACTGGCATAAAAAACATGTATATATATATATATATATATATATATATATATATATATATATATATATATATATATATATATATATATATATATATATATATATAAATAAACACACATATATATATGTGTGTGTGTATGTATGTATATATATATATATATATATATATATATATATATATATATATATATATATATATATATATATATATATATATATATATATATGGGCGTGTGTGTGTTATAAACACGGTTAAAACTGTATTATTTTGTCGTTGTCCCTGAAAAAAAGGAACTCCATTTATTTTCCAAAGAACGTAGAGTTTACCGATACTCCAGTCCCCTTGCCCTCCAAAATTTTTGGCCCCGCGAGACCTTTTAACCCTTCCCTTTTCGTCTATATTTATTCCTTTCCCCTCTAAGTTTGATGACCGTTTCGCGTGTCGGACATTGCTTCACCAAGCGGCCACCTCTGCGCCAACCCCCTGGTCTTGCTTACCCCGACCCCACTTGGCCTCCTTACCTCATCTCAGTTCTATGCTTGAGTTACTGCCGCAGCTTTATTGGGGACCTAACAATTTCGCCTTTTTAATCAACCCAATTACTCGCTCGACTATGGCCACGGGAGCCATGAGTGTCGTCCACGGTGTTCGTTTTCACTGCGTTCCGCGAGCGGACTTTTACGGTGAAGTTTCTTGAGTAATTTTCCTCCTTTTTTTATTTTTTTCAAAAGGAAAGCTTTTCTATTAAGAAATCACGTGTAAAGCCAGAAACCTTGCCACATTAGATATCAAGTTCGAAAAACATTCAAAATGTTGAAGTTACTAAGTTGAGCTCTTGGACTTAAAATTCATTTTTTCGAAGGTTTAAACTTCAGCAGGGTTTTACAATACTTCTTGAAAACAGAAGGATGCGTACCTCGATGAACGAATTTTTCTTCGCCTTCGAAACAAATATGCGGTATTGACTGCCGAATAACGTATAACATCATTTTCCAGATGCTACAAGAGAAACATTTGATAAAAAATCTTTTAGTTCTTCTTACTTTTCTCCAGGCTATGGTTTCATTCCAATCATAGCCAAATGAAAATAAAACATAATCAGTAAATTCAAAAGCAAAAACACATTGTGCGGAAATGCAAAAAACAACTTCAATAAAAAAACTATAGGCTTGTTCAGGATTGAATTCGTCATATTGATGTCATTAACAGCGTGACAAAGGGCAATGTGGCACATCTATACTATATTCTTCCAATTCCTAATCCTTTATACGGGAAACAATACCTCCAACACGCTTTCATGAAATTAGTTGACAGGCGTCGATGTATATATCTCGCGAAAACAAGCTTAGAAAGTCGCTTCCGGTACTTCATACCATTGTAAACAGTTCCCCGAACAACAAGAGGATGGTGTATTCGGAGTCGTTCATATACAGCATATATATATATATATATATATATATATATATATATATATATATATATATATATATATATATATATATATATATATATATATATATATATATTCGGATAGCTCTAAAAGGTGCAACCTTCAGATTTTCAAAGAGCAGTCTCGGATGAAGTTAGTAGCTCTATGCCCTCCCCGTTCGGTTAAAAACCCACCATATTCGACTAATTACCAGATAAATCATTCACAGCTTGGATCAATAATGAAAATGCGATTTCATGGACCATGTTTCAACTTTCCTTCACCACTCAAGGATTGAACCCAGGTTCTCTTGTAATTGTTGTGAACATCTAAATCTTGGATTTTGAGTATTTGCATATAAATGTAAAGTTTTCTTTAGATTATAAATGAAGTTGATAATTACTATATTGAGACGAGAGAAGGTGGACGCAGACAGTCGTATCATTCGAAGAGAAAACCTCCAGTTTTAGGATGTGTATGAATAACCTCTTGTTAAAATTAAGGATGCTGCCCGTGTCAATCTTCCTTTAAGCTCCGCCCACTGTTTGTTTCTCATTTCGTCACGTTTTCAAAAATTCAATTTTAGCATCTCGGAAAACACGTTTGTTTTCGATCCGGTAATTCCTCTAGAGACGAGGCAGAAAACAAAGCTCCGTCTGAGCCGGGCTAAACTGTCAGATTTGCCTGTGGCCGTCGCTCAATTAGCGTTAAGCTAATGGTCCCTTGATTCTCTGAGCCAATCAGTGTTGCATGTGGCATCGAATGGGCGTTCCTTGCTGGCTTAGGCTACGGCTGTTGCTGTTGCTGATGCTACTGCACTATTCCTTACCACCACATTTTCTATCTCAATTCTGCATAATGTTTTATATTTAGCTATATTACAGGGTGAAAGGGGACAAATTAATCAAGGTCTATAGAATGGAGAGGTAACAGAAATAGATTTTTTTTTTTTAGTTTTCAAATAATACCGTCTTCCCTGTAGTTTATGTCACAAAAAATAATTCTAAAAACAAGCAAAGTCAATATGAAAAAACTGATATTGCACATTGATAGATGATATATTTGTCCATCTTCACCTTACCAATGCAATTTTGGACTCGACTTTATTTCTTGGCCAAAAGATTATATTTTATGTACTTTCAAGCAGTCGCAAACTTATGTGACTGACCCTTAATTGCTTCTCTGATAGCATATGGTGTGCTAGGAATTGAACTGATGCCGGAAATTAATGCAATGCTTCAAATGAAAATGGGAAAAGATTTAAGGATTAATAATATAACAAGAAAATTTAATAATATACACCTATTGTTATTTGGGTTGGTAGGTCCGGGTTAAGACGTTCAAAACGCTCTCCTTCTTCTCCTTAATACCTTGTCATACTTTGAACCAAGGCTACACTAGCATACGGCCATCTTGATCCATATTAACCAACCCAACCTGATACTGACGGACTTCAAAGAAAAGAACAATCTGATCCTCACTTAGGAATGAAAGTAGAAGACATGCTAATAATATCGTTAATATCTTTAATAATTCTACCATAATACAAATAGTGACACTTTACGAATTGCTTGATATTACCCCAGAAATTGTGACATCATGTGAATAGTACTTAATACGATCACAGCCCACTTACATTAAGCGCATGTTATATATATTTGCACCTATATCTGTTACCCCCTGAAAACACAGTCACGTGTTGAAAAAAGAACTGCCAACTGTAAATTGCTATCAGAAAAAAGTAAGACAACATGCGTAATATTTCAGTAATCCTGGAATATTTATAAATAAAAAAAATCATATCTTTATGACTTGATTTACTCCACACACACACTGTTATCCTATTAAGAGAAATCATCCATTCCCTGAAACTTATACATTGAACCCTCTGCTTGCTTTTGAATTATTTATGTTGTCTCTCTTAATCAGTAATAAATGCGTATATAGTGATAAACAAAATATGTTTATCATATTTTATTTATCATTTGAAAAAGTCCTGAGGTCAATTACTCCAGTTACACAAAAACACAGTACTTGTGAATCCTCTACAAATCATAAATAAACATTTCAACCTAAGCCGAAAAGAACGCGCCTGCTATACCGAAACCAATTCATTTCCGTTGAAAGGTCAACTACAATATCAAATGATTAAATACTAAAGCTCTATCACAAGAAAAGTGAACACGAAACTGAGAAGAGTAATCGAATTTCTGTTTGATTTGAAGTGGGTAGATAAAATATTGTTTAGAAAAATAATGTTTGTAACTGAGAGGAGGAATAGGGGGCGTTTTCACAGCTATTCAGCTTAAAAGCTCCTAAAACCGATACAAAAATTATTTCCGCATTTATGCAAACATCTGGGAATACTGAAGGCATCTACATCATGAAAACGGATACATTTTCAATTTTTTTCTTCTGGGCTTGGTGCAGTAGAACAAATTTATTCTCAACTTTTCATTTTACCCTGTGGGTTAACTTAGTGCTAAGTATCCTTTAAGAGAAGAAATTAAACTTATCACTGTTGAAAATAGTCCACTTTATACTAACAATTATACCTTCAAGTAAGAACTATGACTGCAGTATGAAAGAATACCTAATTTCTCTTCCCCGAACCCCAGCTACTAATACAAAAGGAATATCGTATAGCACGTGATCGCATTTTGGCATTGCAAACTGTTCTAATACTATATCGTGTTCCAGGTCTTACCCCATACGAATCAGTTTCCTCTTTCCTGCCGGATTAAGTTAGACTTATGTCTGCAGTCTTCCTTTAGCATTGGAGAGCCAATTTAATAGTGATTATGGATATTTCATTCTTATTTTATAATTGCTATATGATTTTATCGAGACCAAAGATCAACAAATGAATTAAAATTGACTTTCTTAAAATGCATATTTGTAAATTCCAAACCCTAACGAGTCGTTCATTAAACTATATAAAGTAGTAAAAAATCTATTAAGTTTAACAGACTTCAGCTAGTTTTTATTTTTAGAACCCCAAACTCTTTTAGCTGAGCCTAATTCATAGAAATTCCATTCTCTTTCAGAAATCATTCGAAATCAAGCGATTTGGAAATCTGGTTCTTGGAATATGATTTATTCAGAGAATTTTCAACCGGTCAGAACTCCTGCACTTCTCCATTTTCGAATTTGCTGAATTATTTATCCATCGCGCTAATCGAGATTCGCCAGCACTGAAGGTCAGGGCGAGTTGATACCAAAGTCTTTTATTTCGTTTTGTTATTTTGTATCGTCCTGGCTTTTTGGTTTTCGTTACGTTTTGAAGAAAGGTTTGAGATTTTATTTCTCTTATTAGTTGGATAATATTTGCTATAGTTTGTTCCAATATTCATTTGCAATTTATTAATTTGTCTTCTTTCGTCAGAATCTAAATAACATATGTAGTTCATAACATCTGAAATCTTTAACTGATATTATGAGTGATTCAGAACTTTTATCTTTGGCAAAATGCCGACCCTACAAAGACTATAGTTATATACTGACTAAAGTATAAAGAAATATGTTATGTATGGAATATGTAACCAAGAAATATGCTATATAGAGAATATGGTACAAAAAACGTTACATATAGAATATGGTACAAATAAATATGTTATATATAGAATATGGTACAATGAAATATGTTATATACAGTATATGGCAAAAAGAAATAGGTTTTTTACAGAATATGGTGCAAAGAAGTATGTTATATATAGAATATAGTATAAAGAAATATGTTACACATGGAATGTGCCACAAAGAAATATGCTATACATAGAATATGGTACAAGGAAATATGTTATATACTGATTATGGAACAAGACTGTTAGATACAAAACATGGTACAAAGAAATATGTTATATATAGAAGACGGTCCAAAGAAATATGTTATACACTGAATATGGTATAAAGAAATATAATATAATACAAAAAAATATGTTATATAGAGGATATGGTACAAAGAAGCATGTTATAAGAAGAATATGGTACAGAGAAATATGTTATATACAGAATATGGTACAAAGAATATGTTATACACTGCCTATGGTACAAAGAAATATGCTATATATAGAATACGGTATGAAGAAATATGTTATATACAGAATGTGGTACAAAGAAATTTGCTACGTGTTAAGTATGATATAAAGAAATGTTATATATATAATATGGTATAAAGAAAAATGTTATATATAGAGTATGATACAAAGAAATATGTTACATAGAGAATATGATACAAAGAAATACGTTATATACAGAATATGGCACAAAGAAATATGCTATATAGATTATGGTACAAAGAAATACGTTATATACAGAATATGGTACAAAGAAATAGGTTTATATATATATAGAATATGGTATAGTAAAATGAGTTATATATGGAATATGGTAAAAAGAAATGTGTCATGTATAGAAAGTGGCACAAAGAAATATGTTAAATATAGAATATGGTACTTACATGCTATGAAAGGGTGTGGGCGAGACTGAACAGGGCCATTGCCGATAAGGATGAAGGGAACTATTATATGAAAAGTTACGACCAGACTAGATTTTTTTGAGAACCTTTAAAGGCAATATTTAAGAGAATCGTCAGGTAAATATTTACCACTTTCCTCATTTTATCTTTTCAACTCAATACTATTGTAAGAGAAGTTGCTGCTTTTTTGACTTGAGAGTGACCACCAAAGAAGCAATGACTGCTGCTGTTCCTGGAGCAAGAGCTCGTTCTGGAATAAAGCCAGTTTAATCTAAAACAACATCAAAGTAAACAATTTACCCTGAAAAATCTAATCCAAAATATTTCGTGCAACATGGTTTAATCCGTGCGTCCTTTAGATGCATCTTTTGTAATTTAATCCAATGCACCTTTGTGCTGCATACCCTTTTTTATTCTACGTTTGCTTCTGTTACAGCCAATTGCCTTTGGAGCTAGAAAGTATTTTAGAACTAAGCGAGATGGCCGGATGGCGTTAAATAATCTTTATTCTTTATTTCACTAGCTGTTGGACGAAGTGTACGAATGTAGTTTATACTGACTTCTTTTTAGTCTGATGCTTTTCGACTTTTATTTTTTTACCTTTTTAGTAATTTAACTGTCATTTAACGTAATTAATACCCCTCTCATATTCTCTAAATATCATTTGGTATGTTTCCAGATATATCTTGTTATAGGCCTAGCCGAAACTTGTCATACGTAATATATAAAATCGACGCTTTTCCAAGTAAATCAACCCCATCCCATCACTGTTTTCCATAAAAAAAATCCTCAAGTGACTGCAGTTGTATGCTCATTCTGGATGATGCATGAAGTGTATGTCTCATTATTTGTTCCTCGTGAATATATCATAGTTATCATTCCTATCTGTAAGCTAAAACCAGCAAAGAAATCATTGGGAGACAGTAGGTTTGTGGAACTGAATTCTCAATGATAACTGATTAAAACACCTTCCCTTAACAAAGTTACTGTGAAATCAAACATACTAAATAAATGTAGCCGTAGCAACTTACCTCAGATAATATTTAGTAAGTTAAGGCTTGGTTAAATTCTGCAATAACAAGAATAAAGAATATACGCTTCAACAGAGGAAATATGCACATAAAGGTAAATGCATCAAAACTATATATCCTCTGTTTATTGCATTTCACTCTTGCAACTGACATTTGCCTGCCTTGAATAAATATTTGTCGTGAAGTGAGAAAGGCCATCTACTTTGTAAATCTTGGAGTTTGGTACGTGCATGTATAAGGAGTAATCAATACACCAGTTCTAAGAAGTTGTTTTGATTAAAATATTTTATTAAAAAATTATTTTTCGAAATACACTTTTTACATATCAAGACAGTGAAGTATGTCCACCATTTTCCGCTGCAAACGGCAAATTGCAATTGGGTCGTTTGATTACATCATTGTAAGGGTTAAAAAAGACTTGAAGAAAATTCAGTATTACAGTTGTAATCGTTCTTTGACTTGGAATCGTTATTTGACATTGACTTTCTAATAACTGGTGTAGAGTAACTAATGAGGGCAGTTTACTGGGTAGGATTTAAAGGCAAGTACTTGCGTTATCCGTTGCAATAACCTTCTTTTTTGGCTATCGGAAAATTAAAAAAACGGATGCAAAAGGAAATAGTCAAATTTGCAATTAAACAGTGCTGAATATTGAATAGCGCATAATCTATGCGAAGGGAAGGTGAACAGAGCTGACAAGTTTATTTTTATCACATCAGATCTACTGGTTTGCAATAACTGCTAATTATGCAGTGCATGTTTTAGGTCAAAGACAACAAATGTCAGTGAGAAACATCTGAAGCTGAATATGAATCAGCGTATAAACTGAATCTAATCCTATGAGGCAATGAAAGAAACAAGTTGTAGATTAATTTTGTTAAAGTCACGACTACCCACGTGACTATTTCACGTGTTCTGATTAGCATAATTCCACATCAAGGCACAGCTATAGTGTTCCACCGCTACAGTTCCTCTGTATTTCGTCCCGGTGATTATAAAGGCAGAGACAGAGATGCTTCCTTCCCTCGGAAACCTCTCTTCGAGAGTAAAAAATTACGACGAAAGGAGGAAGTCGCACACCGTGGTCTAGCGAAACCGCGAAACTATACAATATCTGCACCGCTGTCTCCAGAAGTCTATGACTCCCTTTCAGAAGTGAATTTTACGAGACCGTATCCCTTTTTTTTTTTTTTCTTATTCTGCAGAATTACCCACAACCCCCTTTTGTCATCATCTCTTGAGAAATGCATCCTCACAAATGATATCCTTCCCGCGTAGAATGGAAATGAGTTTGCAATAGAATCGTAGAGCTAAATGATTTATTCCGACTGTATGACTGCGCGCGGAATTACCGCGCGCATTATTTCCGCAATATAACTCGAAATAAAAGGGCCGCTGAAGAATCCGCTCCCGTGATAAAGAGACGACTGAGAGCCATTCCGAGATGAAATGAATCAAAAATGGGATGGCGAGGGAAGAATAGACGCGAGGACAAGAGAGAGGAATTACGATTCATTAAGTCTCGCGTTATGCGAGTTTGTCTTCATTTGTCAGTCTGCCTCGGCCCGCGTTATTCTCGGTGCAAGTGTGATTAAGTCTGGGTGCGTGTGCATTTACAGGAACTTAGGCACAGCCAAACTAACAAGGAGACTAGGCTTTAGTAATATTTAAATCTTCTTTAGCTGTTCTCTATCTGTTTTCACATAGCACGCACACCCACCCACTCACGTATACTGTAGATGCATATGTATGTATTATGCAATATATATATATATATATATATATATATATATATATATATATATATATATATATATATATGCATATATATATATATATATATATATATATATATATATATATATATATATATATATATATATATATATATATATATATATATATATATATAGATTTAAATACACACACACAGACATATATATATATATATATATATATATATATATATATATATATATATATATATATATATATATATACAGTATATATTATGTGTGTGTGTAATTCTAAAGACTGAACGATCTGTTCTCAGAGGACCTTGTAGAACGTGCCAGGCTACTCTTTTAAATCAGTAATTCTCGGATTGCATTACTAGTTAACTCTTTCTTATCCTTTGGTATTCTCTTCCTGGCCCAGATACTTCCAAACCCATGCAACCTCCCATTCATAGCTAATAAGGTCTATCAGTTTTTAAAGGGACAGAACCAGTTATTTTTCTTACGATTTCTTAGTCCATCTTTATATTGCTGTAGATAAGTACATTAGGCAGGACATTCCGTCGGCCTCCGAATTCAAGAAGGCAAATTTGTGTGACTATCTATGCAGAGAGAGAGAGAGAGAGAGAGAGAGAGAGAGAGAGAGAGAGAGAGAGAGAGAGAGAGAGAGAGAGTGGTGGTAGTGGGTTGTTTCAATAATCAATAATTATGTTACAACTGTACCTAAAAGCACGTACTCG
>NC_089750.1:15812552-15822552 GCF_040412425.1 Macrobrachium rosenbergii
AAGGCATGGACCAAAGCTGATCCATCTACAATGAGGACATCAGTCTTTGGTTCTTTGTCTTCTAGTGTAACATGACTCTCCAGGACCGAGGTCAGCTGAGACTTCTGACATGTGTACAGCCTACCACCCTCACTAAGGGAAGCTGGGAATGTTTGATTCTCGTGCTGGAAGAATTCCTGCAGATCACATTCACGGCTCTGACAGGATATAAATAGCTTTGAGAAAAGCTGGCAATCCTCCTTCAGAAGTTTCTGCTTTGACTGTTCTACAGGAGCAGCTTCTTGCCTGAAGAAGTCAGTTCTGTTCTTCTTTATCGGCTCATAGAAGGAGACTGCATTGTTTGCCAAAGAGTCTGAAAACTTCTGAAATTTAGTGCGGCCTCTGTCAAGGTGTGTCTCTAGAAGTTCTGCTGAGCTGGGGTGGGCAATGTCTTTGTTGTCAATGGAATACAGATCCTGGCTCTCTTCCTGAAAAGGACTTCCCAAGTGTTGCAAAGCCTATGACAGCTTGCTGACTCTCTCCAAGAATGTCTTCTGCGCATGAGGTGTTTGTTCATGGTGTGTTGTCTGCTCATTAGACTCCTTACTTTGAACCTCTGTTTCATATGCAGACACCAAGCAGATGATCTCTGGGCCAGCCACCATCCATCTTCTGAGTGCTGACGGATCTTCAGTCAGCCCAATGGCTCCGCCATCAGCCTTTATAAAGGCATTGGTCTGCTCATGAGCTTGGTCAAGAGCCATTGCTGAGAACTGGCGACTGGTCTTGTGCACAACAAAGTTGCCAGCCTTGAACTCCTTGTGCAACTCTGGGTGTGAACTCTCTAGGGTAAGCATGTCCCTGAGGTGAATAGGCAGCCAACGAGCATAGTTTGTATTATTGTTGGAAAAGAAGTAGGGTATCAGCTCATGCAATGCCTGGCAGTAGAGGACAAAATTGGCCTCACGGAAGGACCTGATCAGTAGGAATATCACAAGTTCCATAGACAACACCATGTGCCAGAAGTGGAACTGTGGACTCTGCTGTCTTCGAAGGTCACACCACTCCTCAAACTCTAATGCCTGCTCATTGTTGTTTTGCTTTCTCAGCACAGTAGTCAGTGTATGCTGTCCTCAGGAGTTTGTACAAACTAGAGGCTGTAACCTGGTGCATCTGCCGTGTCCTGGTTACACTTGCAGCTGACAGGAAGGATTCTGCAGTTCCAGATGAAGCAACTCCTGCCTCCACCAGAGCTCCTGTCCAACCACTGCCATGAAGAAGAGTACCAAGAGATGTCATTGCTGCCATCTCAATGTGCAGACCACCAAACATTACCAGATACTTGTCTTCGCCATACTGATCAGGCCACTGCCACTGCACCTGCTTTGCTATGGCATAGATTGGCTGATCAGCTGTGATTATGGGTATCTGGCCGGGGTTCAGAAAATCAGTGACATCCTGCACTTTCTGCATCACGTGTTTGATCGTAGCAACAGAATGAGCCTGATCACGCAGGAGAGGAAGCAATGAAGTTATGGTTACTTCAAATTCTGGGCTTCTCTTCATTGAAGCGTGATGAGCTGACCACGTCAGATTCACTGCATCATCTATTTCCTGGGTGACTATGACCTTGTCTAGCCACTGATACTCCAGTGCAAGCTGTGGCCCCAAGATATCTGTGGGTGGCTTTGGTATTGCAGTGTTTGGTGGCACAGGGTTCTTTGTTTGAAAGGAAGCTGGTGAGATGTTTGTGAATGTGTCCGGCAATTCAGGCACCGACCTCACTTTCTCAGGTGCAAACTTTAGTTGCTGTCTTTCCTGTCCAGTGTTCTCCTTGGTGGGGTGCTGAAATATGGAGATGCTAGTTCCATGGAAGGAGGTAGTGGCAGTAGTTGCAGATGGGTTGTGGTCGATGTTGTCCATCACTGCAGTGGTGAACAACCCTTTTCGCAGTACTGGGGACAGACCACACCCTCCTCCACATATTTGCTAACTGTGGCATCTCCTAACTGTGCAGAGACCTCCAGTACTCTGTCATAAGAGATACTGAGGCCATACTGATGTAGCATTTCAACCAGGTTTCTCTTCCTGGTTTTGGCATAGACTGAGAGTCCCATGTAGACTGGGAATGGTGTTTCTCTGTCTTTGGAGTGTCTATGAGTTGTTGCTCCCTCTTTGTATCGGGAGTAGCAGTTGAACTGCATGAGCTGTGCAATGGCCTGGTCTGACTTTGATGCTCCAAATCGTAACTGTGACTTGATGTCAGCCCCATGCTCAACCATCCCTACAAACTGGAGCAGGAGAGGAGGCACAGAATTTCGTACACAAGCCTCAGAAAATGTGCCATCAAACCGTGACTGATGATCAAGTATAGACTTTCTGAGAATATTTGCTGCTTTAGCAATGATAACTGCCTCTGAAAGATCAGATGATTGAGCAAGTGCTTTTCCCACATCCTTTTGAAATGCAAGTAATACATCTCTGCCAGATTTATGAGCCTCAAGTTCTGGAATTTCTGCCAGAAGTTTGTCTTTGAGTCTCGTGGAATTTACACTTGGTGACTCTACACCTAATTGTTCCAGACGTTGTTGGTAGAGGTGGCAAATATCTGCCAGCCGAAATGTGACTGGATCATCTGAACAAAGGTTGTTTTCAACAATGTATGTCATCAGTTCTGACAGAACTAGTGGATACACATCTGATTCTGACTCAGTGCTACCTTGGTCTTTCTCAAGGCTCCTCAGGTAGGACCTTTTTCTGTTGTAGAGGGCACAAAGACAGGCATGGTGATACTTAAACTCCTGTGCAATGACATCCCCACCAGTCAACTTAGCAAGGAGCTTGCCATCACTAAGTATCTCTGCACATTCACGCAATTTCAAGTCAAGGCCCTTAGTACTAGCCTGTCTGAGATCAGATGCAGGTGCCACTTTCTCACAGAAAATGCAAACTTCATTGTCATGACTGGTTCGGCGCAGTTTTGCACGACTAGTCTCAGTGTTGCTGGTCTGGTCATTGGATTGTCGCTTTCTTGCACGGTCCAGTTTAGTGTTGTTAAACAACAAGCGACAGTTCACATGGTATTTTGCTGCATTTTTCCTGAGAGTGGCCTCTATGCCATCACCTTCATCCAGCCTTGCTGGATCCATTATCAGTGGCATTTCATTAATTTCACTGAACATGGGAATGTTCCTTGCCAGCATTGTGTACCCATCATGGTCTAGGACATGATGACTTGGAGGTGATGTCAAGTGCTCACCTCTTTTGTCCTTCTGACAAAGACAACACAAACTCCAGTTTGTTTTTCTACTGCTCAATATTGGATTGGCATCACATTCTGCCATGATTTCACTTTTGATTAAGGCCGAGGGGTTATCCTTTTACCACCTTAAACAAAGCACACATTCCTGTATGGGATTCAACTAGGTTCGGTCTCCCTACACCTAGCCCGATCATTCATCCAGTGCCATTTAAGTCCCGTGTGATCTGTACACCATCCGGGTAAGTACATGAACCATCATGTACAGCCCCCCATACCCTTGGCTCGGCTCTCCGGCGCTGGCACATCCTGTCTATTCAGGTGCGGCTATCTAACTATAGCTGGTCTGGGGCTGTTAGAAAGCATTTGGGACACTAAACTAAACTATACTACAACTACTAGTCTAAGACTACAGGATTAGTAAAGCTGGATTAGCTGGCACTGAACCCCATGCTGAGTTACACAGCAGTGATGTCACCAGTGTGCCCTGGTTGTGTGCAGACATACACTCTTTTACATTTATTAATTTTCCTTCAAAATTGATGAGTTATTCGAAAGAGATGGCCTCATTAGGATCTAAAACCACAGAAACCAAGATCCATGCTTAAAACGATAATTGTTGAACGGGCATTATTTCTCATTATAATTATTGTTTCTACCTTTTCTTGGCAGCCATATAGCCCCCATATTTAAAGGTAAACTGTACTGGGAAGCTACAGAAACATAATATTCACAAGAAATAGTATGGAAGAGCTTTACCATATTGCTAGAAGCAAATACATGCCATTCTAGTGAAAAATTAGCCAAAATCTGTCGATACTGGCCGCCATCTTGGAATTTGGCCGCCATATTAAATTTTTTGCGTGGCCAGCGCCCTTTTCTGATAGAGGGAACTTTAAAGAGCACTTGTGCAAAATTTCATGCTTGTTTCACTATCTGAACAATTCTTATGAAATATGCAATTATCTGCTGCACTATTAGGGAAAGTCAAGGGTAAGTAAATTTCAGGCAAGCCGTGGATCCTGGCCCATTGTTTGGAAGAGAAATAGCCTTCACAATACTAAACCCGTATATGATATCCACTACAGTACAAACCTTCGTTGCATTATATTCTTTTACGGGAGCAGGGAAAATTCAGTGTCAGATGTTGACTAAAATTTCATGTAATTTCCTCGCTATCACCGCACATTCTTTCTTTGTTGGGACTAAGGGGGAAGTAAAGGGGTTTGATGTAATTCAATTGTTACAAAGTAATCCATTATTCCAAACGTAGTTTCCAACTGGCGACCTAATCCAGTTAAGTAATTGTCTGTCTTTTGAGGATAACTTCAGCTTCAATTGACAGTTTACGTGTGCCTTCAGCGAAGCAGGGCAACATAAAATACAGTAATCAATTAAAAAACTCATCCGCCAAAGCCCACACTGACTGATGCCCATAGAGAGATCGACTTTGAGACTAAGAGCATGAGTCGTGCTCAGGTTAACTTTATCCTTTGTCCTTTCCTATCTGCTGTTTTACTCAGTGAATCACCTGGAGATTCTAATTAATTTAGACAGAAAAGAATCGCGAATCAAATTAATTACACATCAAGTTTAGAGAAAGTCAGATCATATTTAATTTCATGCTATTCTTCCAAACAAGGAGACAGGACAAGGCATCAGAGCAATAAGAAAACCATTTTTATAAATAAGAAATTGGCATAGGTAGGGAAGTGTGCATTGGGAGCAGCTAATTTATAATTTACAATTTACAAAATCTTAAAGAGAACATTGCTGAGTTCAGACACGCTGCCAGCCGCATATTTTTCAAGGTCATTAGCAGAGTTATCGAGTCATATTTAATATTTTGCTATTTTCCTTGGCCAAGGATTAATGCATGATATTGATTTTTGAACGAATGAACTATTGCATGACAAAGAACGGAGAAAGTGTGCCTAACGTTTCTCTCATAACTTAAGGCGGACAAAATTTGTGAAGTTCGTTGAATTTCAAAAGCAGCAACCGCATTCAGCCAACGAAGAGCATGACGGAGTTAACAAGTTTTCATCACGGGAAGCATATAAAAATTCCGTGTCGTTAAAATAGCAAGCGAACGGCAACAGTTAATTTCATAGTTTGCAGCTCCAGTTAACGTAAATTCCGGCCGTCGGGACGGCACAGACCCATTCCTTTTGTGTCTTCGAACCCGTAGCATAAGTATGGTGGAAGCGAATGGCAATCAATTCTGTGCGGAAAAAAAAGAGAAAAGCGTAGCTCATAGTAATTTTGTTTTCCATCTCCATAAAGTAAAATCCTTTGCATTGTTGGTGCATTTAGTTAAAATTTGTATTCCTTCATTTGCTTCGTTCGTTTGTGAGAGGAATTCGAGTGCTTTGTGTGATTCAATTGTAAACAAATGCACCTCGAGACGTCGTGTATTCATCCACCGAGACTGCGCCTAGCCACATTTTGTTTTGAATTTTGCTGCGTTATAACGGGACTTGTCTGACATTTTGGGAAACGGGTTGACCCTTGTGGATGTTGTGTAATTGGTTTCTGGTGGCCACAGTCACCTTAGCCTCTGCCTCCCTTGTCACTTCGGGAACTACTTTGTTTTGCATAGTAATCCCCCTCGCAAAATCTTAGCCAGACATAGACTTCAATAGATAGAAAATAGGATAGGGTTCCATACAATAGATAGAAACAAGACATAATTTAGTCAGGGAATGATAGGACTTCGTTAGGGAATATATATTAAAAGGTTCCTATACAAATACCCTGACGTAAGAAATTATATGAAAGAAAAGAACTTATAATTTTAATCATAACTTCTCAGAATAAGACGTCCGACTCGGGTCACAGAGAAAGTTACGATTGCTAAGACAATCCCCTAAAATAGCCGAAGAAGACACATCTCCAAATAAGAACCCTGCCAGTGGGTAGTTACAATAATTTTTTCCTATTTTCTCAGGCAGCACGAATTTGCTAGCTGAATTTTCTCTCTCTCTCTCTCTCTCTCTCTCTCTCTCTCTCTCTCTCTCTCTCTCTCATATATTCAAGTAAGCATTCAACCTAACCTCCGAGTGTACGTGCATCGAATTCATAGAAAGAAAAGGCCGACACAGGGATAATTAATTAAACTAACCCAAATAACCAGAAACACCTCTGTCTGACAAATAGATGAGGACAAGATAAGATTAATTACAGTTAGAAACTGTCGGTCATGAGTGAGGTCTTTTATCCAGACCTAAGCAGAAAGTAGCCTTTCTCCCTCTGCATGAAAAGGGAGTAGCACAGTGGGTACTGGAGCTAGACACTCACGAGGGCCTCAAAAGCAACCACAATTCAGTTTTCCTTCCACAGTGCCACTAATCTGAGGCACTGTCATCAACCAAATAGCTTGCACCTCTCTCTTTTACCTTCCCTTTCTCTCTCACTTGTTTGTTACGCTATGCTTGAGCAGAGTGCATTTTCCCCTTATATACAAACTAGTTGGACTCAAGTAAAGGGTTCCTAGGAATGCACTGACACCATAGTGTCACCAACAAAAGAAGAAAAGTCCTTTTGTAACTAAGCTTCCACCAGTACATAAAGATACTGAGTACCACTAGTGTGACCTTTACACAGCACACTCAACCACAGTGCCAACTTATTGAAAAGGTACCACATCACTGAAGAGTCACCCTAAATCTGAGGGACACTTCTTTGTTGCCCAAGTACGTCCAGTCAACACGGATAGATGCCCCTCCCCACCAGGACCATGGCAACAGAGAATCATAGAGCCTTCATGGAGCTGGGGACGACGGCAGGTCTCATGGGATTGGACCTCACCAAGTGGGTTAAGGAGCAGCTGGATGACTTGGCTAAGCAAGAGAAGGAAGAAAGACTGGAACGGCGGAATTATGAAGTAGAATGGAGAAGGTATGAGGAAGAACAGAGGCAGCTGGAAGACAAAAGAGAAGAAAGGAGAAGACAGCATGAGTTAGCCTTCAAGGAAAAGGAGCTCGAGCTGAAAAAGCTAGGAAAGAAAATGCCGAAGCTATGGCTATACACCAAGCCTCCAACCCCACACCTGCTGCACCAAATGCTCCAATCTCGAGCATTAATTCCCTCGTTCCTAAATGGACCGAGGACTAGCCAGAAGCATGGTTAGAGGAAATAGAGGCACTCTTTGAGAACTACAGCACCACCGAGACAGAGAGGGCCTTAGTGCTAGCCAAGCACATGGAGGGAAAAGCTAAGGCAGCACTTTGCTTATTGGAGAAGAGTCAGAGAGGCAACATGGGTGAAGTGCGTAGAGTCATCACAAAGGCCTACGAAATAATCCTGGAGAAATGGAGACAGCGGTTCCAAGGCCTTGCCAAGGAAGTCAGCTGGTCCTGGACTGAATGGGTCTGTCACAAGACCTAGTCTGGCACCCGCTGGTTTGACTCCTTGGCTTGCACGATGTTTGAGGACCTCTTCAATCGGACCATGCTGGAGGATCTTTACCAATGTGTGCCTGGGCCCCTTGCTGTATATCTAAATGATAAGCGACCCACCACCTTATGGAAGCCTGCCGCATGGCTGATTCATGGGAAATCTTCAACCAGTTCAACAGCACATCTCAGTGGCACATAGTGCCCCATGGATACCTGTCTGGCTCGACTTGCCCGAAGAATGGACTGCCTAGTAAGCCTCCGTGCACCCACTGTAAGAGGGTGGGGCACACTGAAGTTGAGTGCCGATACAAGCTCGGCACTAACAAGCAGCCTCCTACTAACAGCCAGAACTCCTCTTCCTCTACATCCATGCACCCTCTCCACCAACCGTCACCACAGGCCACCGAGCCCCTGCAAAGGGCCAGTGCCGGTCCTGTGGTGCTGTCGGCCACTACAGTGCTGGATATCCGACCTGTCCACATCACGTCCCCACCACCAAGTTCGTCAACCTCATTAGCACCTCATTCTCCGCAGCCAGGCCGCAGAAGATAAAGTACCCCGAGGGACTCGAGACCCAGTTCATCTCGGTGGGCCCCCTTAAGGGCTCTAGCCTGCCTGTAACTCTTCCGGTCATGGTAGACACTGCAGCAGATGTCAGCCTGATCTCCAGGGCTCAAGTGCTAGCCGGTGCCACAGTTGACAAGCAAATCTGGTGGGAGATGAAGTGGATAGAGGGCCACACCATTACCGTTCCCACAGTCAAGCTCCAGGTCACGACACCTTGGGGCACGCTACCCTACCGCCTTGGCATGGTGGGTGGAATTCAGCCCGGAGTGGACTTCCTGTTGGGTCGGGACCTTCTCTGGGGAAGCCCTTCTCCAATGCCACTTCGCAGCCACACTACCTCCTCCACAGAGGCCCAGACTGTAGGAGAACCCAACGAAGAAAACCCACCTTCCGCCCACCGAAGTGGTCAGCGGAAGAGGCATGCACCAAACCATTCTCGGCCTATCCCTCTCCATTCGTGAAGGGACGGCCAACAAAGAGGTCCTCCCTCTCCCCAAAGAGATGTTCAGGAAGCGCAGTACCGCTGTAGGATGTGTAAACAGACAGGCCATCCACTAATTGGGAGGGCTGCCCAAATAAGCATCGCCCAGTGGATGCCCCCGAGCAAGACTCTCCGAGAGGCTCTGACCTCCAGCTGGGGCAGGAATCTCTGCCTCAGCCAAATTCAAGCCATCCGCAAGGTATTGCACCTCTGGACCCCTTGGCAGGCATGCCTGACCCTCAACCGCTGCCAGTGCCATTTGCGAGCACTGAGCAGTGCCACGCTCTGTTCGGCATGGATATTGAGCCACCAATTAAGGAGGACCCTGTGCCTGGTCCAAATCGTGAGGCAGATCCTCCTCCGGGAGACCCAGGATCCCTCGAGGGACTAATCATGGCAACCAGAGAGTCTCCGGCACCCGATACTTCTTCTTCACCAAATCCGTCCCCAGAGGACCAACCCCTGGTGGACCAAACTGTCACACCTTCTCTGGGAGACCAGGAACTGGCCTCCTCAGACTCAGAGGTCGAGATTGCTTTCGCTCCGGTTGTCACAGCAGCTGGAGTAGGGAGCCCTCCCGTAGCTTCTGAAGTTACCTCTGACTTCATGCCCACTAGCCCTCCTGGCCTTTCCCCAGAGTCGGTGCCCTCGTTACCTCCCAGGTCCGACGTAGTTAGGTCTTGGAGGAACCCGAAGAAGATGAGGGAGCGGAAGAGAGCCCAGTAGTTGCAGAGCCATGAGCTCATCCTGGCACTAGTGCCCTCTTGGCACAGTGTCTTACCATCTTGGAGTGATCCTGGCCCCTTGCCCAGAGGAGGTAGCCAGCGTGATCTCTACCATACAGTAGCCTAGACCAGATTAAGTACATCGGAATAGTAACCTTATCACTTACACCTTCCATCGAGCCGCAGTAATCATGTAAGTACAGTGTAACTGAAATCTGACAATCTAAACTATTGTGAAGAGAGCCCCTACGCTCATGACATGCATGGCCTAAGACCTCAGTGAGGCAAGCATTTATCATATGAGGCAAACCTCATGTACTAACCAGTAACAATTGTATTGCAGAAAACCTTGTAATTTAGCTAGTTCACTGTCCCTTACATTGGTGCTATGGCCGTGTTATGATAGGTTAGGATAGGAGATACCATAGAATGTACCATTTGGCTAGGTCTAAAACATCACAATTATAGGAGGTAGCATGCAATAACCACAAGTACCTTTAAGTACAGTTAGGATTCTGTAAGTAAGTGATCAAAGCTCATATCCTATCTAGAGTTAGGTAGATCTGTAGCTAGTTAGACTGCACAGGAC
>NC_089750.1:15827552-15842552 GCF_040412425.1 Macrobrachium rosenbergii
AAACAAATTCCGAAATGTGTCATGTCCTCCATGTTAGATGGATTGTAACAAAAGTTTTAACTGGTAATTATCACTATTATTGAATTTGTCATGTCATGGTGGAATGATGATTTGATTGGAACGGTCATCATGGCATATTTCTTTATAATATTACGGGAATTTTAAACAGTAAATGAGAAATGATGACGTTTTTCCTGGAGCAGAAATTTTGGTTCACGTGTATTCAAGACCGAACGGAAAATGTATTGGTGAATTCCCCAATAATATCCAAACAATAAGTATTCATCAGAAACTATGCTACAGTTAACTGCTTTCTTTACGACATACCCTCTGCATGATATAATGCATGATGTAAATACAGCCTAACACTATAAACGGACAAGCACAAATTTATATATACCTATATATATATATATATATATATATATATATATATATATATATATATATATATATATATATATATATAATGTGTGTTTATGTATGTATGTATATACATACAACTTCTCGATTTCTTCTCGCATAGTAGTGACAAGCTTTTCCAAAGTGTGAAGAAATCGAGAAGTTGGGAGGGCACTGTGGCTATTACAAATTACACACACACACATACACACACATATATACATATATGTGTATATATACATATATATTATATATATATGTATATATATAAATATAGAATCCTCAATAAATCGGGTGGTGTCTTGGTATAAACAAACTTGTTATTTTTTATTATTGCTAAAATGTAACTATACAAAAAATATAACAAAATGCAAGATTTCCTAGTAAACTGGAAGAAATATCTACTACTAGAAAAATAAAAACAAGTTAAAAAGTCAAATTATTTTTAAAATCTAAAGAACAAGTTGGGGCATAATACCTGGTTCCCTTTCTACAGTGGTAGTATAATCTTTCTTGGATATTTCTGTACGATTTCGGTGCTCAGTAATAATGTTTAACAATACCAGAAATGTGGAGTAAATGTAATATTGTCTTTTTTTATGAAAAGGCTTTTTATACATCTATCATGACACTAAAAACGGAAGCCTCACTCTATTCATGTCGACATTAACCACCGATTTAGAAATAACACACTCGTGTCTTCCACTTATTTTTATATCAAACCTCACACTTTCTTGTCTTAATGTCCTAGTAGATGCATCCCTACCTTCATAAAATCTGTTTAATCACTCTCAACAACTATATTTTATATCTCAACACTCTTTGCATTGCCCTTCTCTGGGTTCTGTCATAAGCTGTTTCTGTTTCATAACACGCTCATTTGATCCACAGCAAGTCCTCCTGCTTGTCTGCACCTAGACTATTCAGTATCTATAGATCATTCTGCCATCCGTCTTAACCTTTCAATCAAAATCCTGCCATACACCTTCCCTTGTATATTAGGTAACGTTATGCCTCTACAGTTCTTAGTATCGGCTGTCACCTATATTCCTTAGCGCAGTTCTTTTCACTTCTTCCTTCAGCAACTTATTTCAATGAGATATATTACAAGCCCTAGTCATCCAGTCAATCACACTTTCTTCACAGTGCTGCACCATCTCACTTTTCTCAACTCCTAAAACCTTTCCTGTGTTTATACACACACACACACACACACACACACCTATCACACACATACACAAACAAATATATATATATATATATATATATATATATATATATATATATATATATATATATATATATTTATAGTTATATACATTCAATAATTTCAACCAACAACTCAATCTGAATTTATTACATAAAACTCAATAAATATTTATCTTCCCTGAGTAGCTGGAGAATAATTCATTGTGAGAACATTTTCTACATCTGAGTTATGATAGTTATCCTTATAAAAAAGGAACATTTCTTTACCACAAAAAATATAACTTGAGCGATAACTAATTTCTAACGGGTCTAGTATTCATTCTATTCTTTTCATCTTTCTTCTTTTCATCATCATCTTCTTACTGTTGCTGCCGTACTTCTTCCTCCAAAGCAACCATTACCATGGGGTACGCTCGAACAAAAGATCAATAAATTCGAGAGCCTTCCTTCCATTGAGGGATGCGATCACGAAGCAGAGACTGCATTCCCAATCATTTGGCTCCTACCTGAAATCTCTCTCTCTTTCTCTCAAGAGAGAAAGTCTGGGCAGGAAACAAAACAGTAATTCTCTCGTCCTAATATATTCTACACAATGACGAAGAACTCCAGACGGAACCCATCTGTCCCCAAACCCTTCTCATTAATGGCTTCTGGGATTAAACGATAACTTTTAGAATTACTCTTCATAACTTCAAGAGCCAGAAACTTCGATATCAATTGCTGAATTTCTGAACATTCATCTGCTATGTGGTTTCTAATGATGACGCAAGTCAGTGATGACTGAGGAGTTGAAGGTCATTTTTTCTTTCTTGTATGATGAATGTCTCGTCTTGATGATGAAATTACAAATGCATTGTAAGTACAGTCATGTGTGGTTGTTTGTTGCGATATATGATGTTCAGAAGACGTTTTCGCTTCATAATCATCGTAGTTTCCGATTTTATCTTTTCTTTTCTTGCAAAAGCAGTTATGCGATAAGTTCTGAACCCGAGAAGAGATATTATTAAGATATTATTAAGATGTTTTCCAGTCGGAATTTATGACATAAAATAAAGTTTTGTCAAAATTCCTCTGTATTTGAATTGTGAGAATGATATTATTTTACGTAACTACTACCAAAGAAAAAAAATTACTCTCAAGCTAAACAGATGTCCTCTATTCTCAGTGTTTTATAGATTATTAGTGAAAGAATCGCAGTTAAATAACAAGAGATAGTTACAAAAATGAAGTATTAGTGCTGTCAGAAAGGAAAAAAAAAAAAAGACAAGTAAAAGATTTTAAACTCTCAAGACTAGAGGTGTTGATGGAATAAATAATATTCTAAAGCCAGTCTAGATCTAAGTGCCATGTGCATAGGTAGCCTATGTCTTTTCTACATGGTCTTCAGTATATATAAATGAATGTATATACATATGTATGTATATATACATATATATGTATATATATGCATTTATATATACTGAAGACCATGTAGAAAAGACAGGCTACCTATGCTCATGTCACTTAGATCTAGATTGCTTTAGAATATTATTTATTTCATCAACACCTCTAGTTTTGAGGGTTTATTATGGATAACAGGAAAAGCATTTAAAATGGGACCATTACCTTAAGCTACCTGATAATTTAATTAGAAGGTGCTAATGCAGGTACATTGCCGAATAAGAAATTTCAGGGATTTTTTTATAATGATTTTAAGTAACAGACGAAAATAATGAAGGAAAAAAGTCCGTACATAGCGGAAAAGGAGACATTAAGAGATTGCATTGATTACTGTAATATATTATTTTTCCTGTGCTCTTTGATCGTTAAACCAAACATTGCCCATGGAGAAAATACAGGATAATGAGTAGTAAAAACACGAAAGGCGTTCAATTGCGCTGCAAGAAAAAAGGAACTTAGTAAATTTTTTTTTTTTTTAAGACAAACAAAAAGATTTTGTGAAAGAGCATTAAAATCCAATGTTAGCAAAAGCCGGTTCATGAAACGAAAGAAGCAGCATGGCTTTTATGATTGACACTAACTAAGGACGGCGGAAGAGTGGTAATAAAGCGAGTGAAGAGATGGCCCATAAAGCTAGATAAGAAGCAAAAGACTCTGAAACATTGCCAAAGTTGCGTAACAGATTGTGTGAGTTAAAAGCTATCAAGGCTTTTCATTCCATTCTTTTGAAATGAAACTTATGTTTAGCTGGCTGACAATAATACGAACAAAAGAAATAGATAGGGTTTAACTGAATTATTTTCTTATCGCTTTAAATGTCAATTTAGAAGTTTTGGATGCGTTTGAATTAGCACATGTAGATAAAACGGAGTAACAATGAATTGAATTATTCGAGACACTGTAAGAATTAGGTGCTTTCATACGCGGAAATTTCCGAAACAAAAAAAGGTGCGAATAGAGTGCATTAATTTCAGCTATATAAAGATTGCTGGGGAGTTCCAAGTACGAGAGAATAATATTTTCAAGATGCTTCAGACCATGTACACAAGCCAACGATTCCATGTCGAAGGCTTACGTTTATAGCATGATATAAAGCTTGTGGGAATTATATTTTGCTATATCACATCTTTTGTAGAACTGTTATTATGATAACTGATTTATACACACACACACACACACACACACACACACACACACACATATATATATATATATATATATATATATATATATATATATATATATATATATATATATGTGTGTGTGTGTGTGTGTGTGTGTGTGTGTGTGTGTGTGTGTGTAAGAAAAGATGGATAAGCATGAACTGTGCATTATTATTATGAGGGAAAATGGAATTTTTAACTCGTTTATGGAACCCCGAGGACGGGTTTTTCTGAGCTAACTACATGCGGACGCTTTTATCACTCACGTAAGCATAACCAAAAATAAATGCGCGAATGCAGCCTTTTATTCGCACCCAAAGTTTGGTTTAACCGGTCTGAAGCAGGAAAGGACAAATTAGAATTAAATTCAGGCTGACAAGCCTGAGCTACAATATTCCGTGAGTTTTATGTGTATTTCCCATTACCAAGTTATGAATTGAAAATGTTTTACAGTGGTACGAAGTCTAACTTTCCTTTTCCATTTCTCAGAGAGAGAGAGAGAGAGAGAGAGAGAGAGAGAGAGAGAGAGAGAGAGAGAGAGAGAGAGAGATAGACAGACAGTTAAAACAGAAATGTCTATACCTATGTAACACATATGATTTAATCATCTTTAACACATATAGATTTAATCATCTTTCTCTCTCTCCTCTCTCTCAATATTTTTATTTGTTTCCTTTCATAGAACTGAAAACTATGGGCATGAAAATATAGGCGACTGACTCAGTTAACTTTCATCTGCAAGAAAACAAATAAAATTGATAATCCTTTGTATTTGTAAATTACCCTGCCTTTCTGTAGTTGATCCGTTATATGAAAAGCACAATGCATAATAAAAGTAATATTTCATGCCATTCATTTATATACTACAGAATATATTTATACGGCGTTAGAATAGTCAAAATAACGGATGAAGTATTTGAATGTAATTAAACTAAAACAGACAACGTCGTAATGATCCTTAGTACTCCATTTTACCCGGAATAATAAAACATGGCATTTCTTGTACAGAAAATATTCTTTTATAATAGCTGAGTACCAATAGCATTATTACGTTTAAAGATATTTCCAGTGCAGCTATAACTGATTTTAAAATAAATTTTCCAGTCTGTTTCTATCAATAGCTATTGATTTGGTCATAACTCTTCATTCTTTATAATAGAATCCAATTAGAATTACCATTTTCTACTGGTCTATTTCACTTGGCAATAGGAATGAACTCTATTTGCCCTTTTTGTAGAATTTTATTCTAATTCTAATAATGTGCAATGTACATCACTATTGTTAAACTGGCTTAAAATCCAAGTGATATTACTAAAAGGTCTATATAATTATTACACTGACTCATACTGTCAGTATGGCTTACGCTGTGTGACTATGACCACAAAACGTAATCTTACGACATCTCGGCTCTACACCATTTGTAATAATTTAAGCAGAGTGAGCTTAAACTCGTATAAGAGGGAGGTTTGCAATCTATTGATATTATTTTGCCTTCTTCTAATTATCATAATAATTCCTTTCTAGTAAACTATGGTTAAAATCTGACTCCTCCGTCCAATCCTTAATGGTAAAAATGACTTGCACCCATCTAATTGCAGCAAATATATAAGCAGGAGCCTTGTTAACGAATACTAAGCCACTCTCATTAACAGTATCCTACACGCAACCTCCCTCTTCCTGTTTTTTGAGGGCCTTTTGTTATAAACTTCTGCTACAATTCCGGGTCTCTTTCCTTCCTTTTCCAACAGCTTCTTAACAATGCCTCTTTATGAGAGACATATCCTCTTTCACTGTAGTAACAAGTCCGAGGTATAACTGAAACAGTGATTTATCTTTTCTTTTCTGATTTTTATCAGTAAATCCATCGTCACTCATATAAGCTACACAGACAATGCCTCTAAACAGCTTATCACTTTTATCATTCACTCACATCGAGTAAAATGCCTCTTGCTTTTAATTTAATAGGACATTTCACTCAAAAACTTCTCCACAGCACTCCAATTGTTGTCTCGGAAAAGAACATTCTCCCAGACTCCCTACTCTTAGTTCACTTAATACCATTAATAAAAAACAAGCTAAAGGATGCAACTGACCGTGGAAATTATCGTCGAAGATACTTGAGTCCGTTCTTCTAATGAGACTTCTCCCCTTTCTACACACTACTGACAACCAGTTCGGCTTTAAAGCAAACCACTCAACCGACACCTGCATCTACATCCTGAAAGACTGCTGAACTATTACCTTGCATCAGCCTCTCCTGTTTTCCTATGTTTTGCAGATGTGAGAAAAACATTTGACAGAGTAAACTACCTAAAGCTCTTCCTGCAGCTGCACAAACGAGGCACACCTCTATATCTAATTGGCATTTTATGTTGTTGGTTCTCCACACAGCAATTCTGTGTCAAGTTGGGTAACATACTGTCGTACACCTTCGGCTCCCTAAATGGGCTCCGGCAAGGATGCATTCTCTCTCCATACCTGTTTAACACGTACACAGATGCCCTGAATGTCAAACTGAACTCACTCCCAATCGGATGAACTATCAACAAAACAACAATAAACAACCTCTGTTACGCTGACGATATGGTTCTGATTTCCCCAACAGTGCAAGGTCTCCAACGACTCATCGACACCTGCCGCCAATATGCAGAGGAATTTGATATCCTATACAACGAAACCAAGACCCAGTGTATGTCGTTGCTCCTAAGATCGCTTAGGCATATTGCAGAATCACTAATTTTCCTCGGAAATCATCGTCTGGAATTCGTTCATGAAGTTCCGTATTTGGGCCACATTATCACGGACGACCTAAAAGATACGGCAGACACAGAACAGAGGCGTCGTAAACTATGTGCAACTGGCAACATGATTGCAAGGAGGTTTGCCTTCTGTCACCGAGAAACGAAACTGCTGCTCTTCCTCTCGTACTGCTACAGTACATATGGGTGTTCCCTTTGGACGAACTATACCTGAGAGACCATGAGACGTATCACTGTTGTTCACAATGACATTCTGAGACGACTCACAAACACTCCTAGCCACTCAGCCACGCAGATGTTCATAGAAAACCACCTGGATAATTAGAAAATCACTGTGAGGCGAACAACGAACAATGTCCAGTCTGATTACCCGACTGAGAAACAGCAGCAATTCGCTCATACAATGCATCCTAAGCAGTAAGGCAAGAAGATCTAAATTGTGGGAAAGATGGAATAATGAGGCGTCTGTTCCTTGAATGACTTATTCTCTATTTTTGCAATTATGAAGTGTCATCTCCAGAATCTGTCATTATTATTATTATTATTATTATTATTATTATTATTATTATTATTATTATTATTATTATTATATTTCTCCGTTTCTTGTTATTTTTGGTATTTTTACTTTTTATTATTATTGTGATTAATATCATTGTAGAGTTTTGCAATTTTCAATATTCGTACTTAGCCTTCTGGACCTGACCTCTGTAACCACCTAAGGTCCCCAGATGGAAATTAATCGTCTGCAATCTGTATTTTTTATTGTTATCATTTTCAGTTATTTCTATTATTCTCCATATAATTACTGTCATTACCGTTATTACGAAATCTATTTTTTTTACTTCTTCAGCAACTGTGTGGATACTGTCGATAATTATTTTTATTATGTTACCTTATGTATCTAGACTGTGTGTATTGTATTTGTATGTTCCATGTATATGGCCCTGAGCCGAAATAAAGCTTATTATTATTATTATTATTATTATTATTATTATTATTATTATTATTATTATTATTATTATTATTATTATTTCAAACAATATCTACAGTTTCTTCTGCCAGCCTCGTACTAACTACCTTTCCTTCCTAAGTTCATCACCATTTGTAACATATTATTTAAAATGCCCATAAGTTAACCATGTTCATTCCTACAAGATCCTAGCTAGCATTCACCACAGTTCCTCCTAGTATCTTTTCCATAATCCTGATAACATTTGCTCTTGCAACAAATTCCACTCTTACGTGCTCTTTCAGGAGGTTTCACCGTTTCTAAATCTTCTGTTAACTTTTTATCAAAATGCCGTTCAGTACTCCTTCCCTTAACGGAAAAAAACATGACCACATTTTCTTCATTTATTTATTTATTTAATTTTTTTTTTTTGTGGAGCTTCTCTCTTCCCCATCCATAAAAGCACTTCAATTACTTTTCGGAGACTTGACTTCACAAGTGGCAATAGATTCTCCCTTGTAAATATTTTTAAAACCTTTGAGATGTAATATTTATATCAAAATTTCTGCTTTTGGTTTTCTCTTTTCCCAAGCAGGCACCTAAAAAACTGTAGTCTCAAGTTATTCGTATAATGAGCACATAAAAATTCCTGGCTGAAGTACTCGTTTTAGTAAAAAAAAAAAAAAAACTCACACTGATCTATAACCGCATCTCCTGCCTTTCTTACTCCCTCAAAAAAAAAAAAAGGATCCTACTGTTCTGTAATTATACTTTATACTGTCATGTCCAAGGAATAATAACAGTATCTTTACAATTTGGTGCTTATAAAAATGAACAACTATAGCGCTTGTGAATTTATCGGGGAACTTTCCCTCATATAATAACAAGAAATTAAATTTGCTAGTGAATGTGAAACACGTGTAGCTCTGGTTTGTTTCAAACTAGTGCCCAACAAGTTTACAAGATGCACTTTTTATGCTAAGTTACAGGGAAAACAGTTACTGAAATTCTCGTAATCAGATAAAACAGAGCACTGCAAATATCAGAACTAGGTTCTACTGGGTATTTTATCAATATGCCGCTGATATTTATGCAAAGCTTTTCATACAGCAATATTACTAATGAAATCACTATTGGCAGCATCTATAAGATTTATACATGCATTTCCCATTTTGTGTTAGACAAGAAGAAATGGACTATTGTAATAAAGGATGATACAGCCTTCGTCAAAATATTTAAATGAAATGCAAATTCCTATAGAAGCGAAAACCAGATGATCTATTATAGGAATAACACTTTTTCAATATTACATAAAAAATAATCGAAAAAAAAGGTATTCGAGCGTCTTATGTTTTACAGCACCGCATAAAGAAATAGATGGTAAGAACTACTTTCCTTATATAAAGATGGCGCGCATGTGAAACGGAAGCAGCCTCAACAGCCTTGGAATATCGATATATTCGAATGATTTCATCCGGGAAGAGATGGAGGCCTTCATTTACATGTTGGTATGAATGTTCCGCGCTCCATCTTCATAGAATATTCATCTGGATACTCAGTGGAAATTAAATAGTATAATCAATTCCTCACTGAATTTCAGAACTCCGTAAGTCTCAGCTTCCAATAGTTATGAACATCCAAACAATGTTTTTTTTTATCTTCTTTTTTTACTTAATGCAATTTTGGGACCTGCCAGTTTGATTTTCACGTGAACAAACTTTGATGCATTTTAATGCACATGTATTTCATTACCAAAACCTATCCCATTAATGTAAATGATATCAACCGTTGTCCGTGCATGCAAACATTTGGACCATATTGTTTTGGCTAATGACTTTAATTGATTAATTGGTCAGTCTGTATCCCGCTAATGGATCTTTCCATATTCCGAGCGCCCTTCAATGGAAAATGCATACTAATATTGCCCGCTTTCGTTTAGTATTGTGCCGGGAAGTGGACAGTGGGTTGCAGCTATTCTATTTTGGACACTGCGGGATAACTTCAGCTCTTTAAAATAAAACACTGGGACTCTGAGTGACTATTCGGATCTCTCTTTCTCTCTCTCTCTCTCTCTCTTCGGATGAAGTAAAGGGGCAGGGCTTGGATTTCAGTGAAATCTGAGTGATAAGAATTCGAGATGTTCTATTTAAAACTTTTTATGATTTCAAACATTATGAAAGAAAGCAAAGTTAGGTTAACCAAACACTGGCAAAGTGGCATTCCTCAAGCAGTAATTTTTTTATTGAAAAAAAGTTACATATTTCCCGCAAGTTGCAATATATGTTGATTGTGGTCTGCTGACGTTCAAAGTATCCATTTACGCATTTAATATATAACAAATAATTCTGCAAACAAATTTGCTTTCACTTTCGAAACAATTGCTTCTTTTTTACTGTCATCGTCCATAGTTTCTTGCTAGGCTTTCAGACGATCGAAATGCGTGCAGTTCTTTATCCAATACAATGTTAAGTGCCGCACATTTTTGGCAATAAAGGGTGCTGAAGTCAATTTTACGTCTATAAAAGAAAACATAATAGTTCAGTGAAATTCTAGTTACATTTGTGTCATGCATTATCAAATTATTTGTAGTTTGTTATAGCATTTACTGTCTGTTAACTGGAAGGTTTATAGTGAACTTGGTGAATTCTGTAAGACTTCTCTTGCCGAAACCAATCATGTTCTGGGCAAATATGATCGTCTCAGGTTCTGTAATGTTAGTCTACACATAGCTCATTTAATGGTGTATCACATATTCGTGGCCTTTCGGATTTCGCAAATTCTTCACGCCTCTTCTATTTATTTATTTATTTATTTATTTATTTGTTTTCTCGATTAATTTATATTTTCGATGATGGTGAGATCTCGTAGGCATAACGTTCCCATCAAATAATTTGCTCAAAGAATTTACAAAGAATATGCTGATTCTACTTTGGAGAGAAGTTGAACTCACCTGTTAATAACGCCTGTAGCAACAATGCCGGATCATCATTAACTGTCAACCCATCTTTCTTTCATAATTCATATTCTGCCTCAAAATTCTCTCTCCGAGGCTCAAGACAGAGCCTTTCCTCCTGCCTCCTATTCTCATGGATCTATAGCTTCTGATTCTTGTATACTATCAGAGTACGTCCACATAGTGTATGTTCATAAGGTATATGGCTTTAGTGCTCTTAATCACCAGTAAGATGCCCGCCACACCTCACTTTCCAGCAAAATTTCTCAGGGCTTTGTTGAGGAAGTGGGTCATCCGTTTTAATGTAATCTGCGGTCTTTTTCTTTAGAGATGTTGTATAAGGCGCTAGTTTGGCTCTTTTTAAAGGAAAATATCTGCCCTGGTGTTTTTTTCTTTTTAGATCGAGTCTTCCATCCAGTGCTCTTCATTTCTAATCACTGATATGGAATATGGAAAGTATGCTATAATCAACCCTTTTCCCTGATGCAAAGATGATTGATGGTGTTACTTGATATTTCAAAAGCATTTACCAAGACCATGTATCACATGGATTTACTGGAGAAAATTCCAGCTTATGGCTTCACTCACCCACATTGTACACTTATTTCCAGCCATTGACGTAAATGCTTACAAATTTCTACGGTGATGTCCACAGTTCAGCTCTCTCGCTAGTACTTTATCTCCTTTGTTAGATAACTTCAGACTATTTGGTCCATCCAAACCTTTGCTAACAGCAATATTTTTAAGCAACACACACTTCTTTCTTCACTTTAAGCCAGACTACAAAGCCACAAATTGTTGATTTATCTTATTTTGTTGGATTTTAACTCATTCGGATAATGTTGTTTTCAAGCATCAATTTGCCTTCTTCCATTTTAATAAATTTCCATACCAAAAAACAAAAATGCTCCTTCATCAAAATCTCAATTAGCCTTAACAAACGGACCAGAATCAAATTAATTTTGGCTTAAAAATCCAACATGGCACAAGTAGAGTTTCTCCTCTTACCTTCTCTATCCATTAGCACCATCAGGCCTGAGTCCTTAAGCACTATCCAACTACCAGGAGGCTTACAGCATCTTGATCCTCGGCTGAGCCTTTTCGAGCCTTCTTAACCTCTTCGACAATCTGATTCTCCTTTCGCTCGTTATATGAATCTGCGATATCCCTAATGTTGCCGAGTAATGCGTTTTACTTCGGGCTTAGCATATTTATTCTTTTCCTTCGTTTTTTTCTTATGTAGGTGAAAGTTTGTTAAGGATGTTTAGGATAGGCTTGTTCCTCGTCTGATAACTATGAGATGAGTATTTGCTAAGTACATGTACTGTACATAGGCTGATTTTCCGTCGTATTATTATAAAATGGAATAATGTTAACAACCATATTAACAGACATTGAGGATGAAATTACGTTACTGAATGAAACACGGGAAATAACAAAATATGTCACACTACACAGGACTCTAATTATATAATAAGCATTTTCATCAATTCGTCATATGCATATAACATCTGGGAAAGCAAAACGGAAAGAGAAAATCAAAATAATCTTAGAAAATAATACCAACGCCTGTTCCACATCGTCCTCTCTCCTCTTTAACGCGCTCGGGCGCCATTCCCTTTACACAGCGAACTTTAAAAGCAATAATTCGCCGCATTTTCGAAGATAAGAAAACTCTCATCGTAGTAAATCCCGCGTATCGCACTTTCATTGTACGAAGCGATGCATTAGGAGTTAATCACTCGGGCTCTTAAGCGAACGTGCGCTCATTACCGAGCGGTTTCATCTTGCCTTATTAATACTATCATGGGGATGTTTAGCTTCTCAAGGTGTTATAATCGGATCTCTCTCTCTCTCTCTCTCTCTCTCTCTCTCTCTCTCTCTCCTCTCTCTCTCTCTCTCTCTCTCTCTCTCTCTCTCTCTCTCTCTCTCTCTCTTTGAAGTCTTATTACTTAGATACACCGACCTATGATTATTGAGTGGATACTGCGATCCTCTTATTATTAGAATACTTAGCAATTCATCAATGTCAAAGGGAGTCTGTGGATGAAATTCAATCAAAATTTTATATTTTTGTTTACCCTTTTTGTGTTTGGTATAAATTAACATTGAAATTTCATAACAGTATAATGCATTAATAATGTCAATGAGAATATAAGAAAAAAATATAATCTTTTCGGCATAATCACAATAGTTTTAAAAATATAAAAATTCTATTGAACAACAATCTAATCAGTAATGAAAATAAATGACTAAAAGGTGGATACTTGTGGACAATAGTATTGATCACTTTACAACAACCTGGCGATCCATATAATCAGACCAATGGTTCGACATCCGCATCTTGGGTACACCTTAAAGAGCACAGACGCAAAATGTGGCTGTACGTAGACGTTGTTCGGCAGAAAGGTTTCATTTCTGCTGTAAACGCAGCATTTTTTTGAGTAATATTTTAAATTATTTTTATATATCAAGGTCATTCATCATATGAAGAACCAAGAAATGTAAAAATATATGAAATGTAGTTGTAAGCAGATATTTTTCAGGGAAGATTTTCTTCTATTTAAAACGTGCTTTCTGGAATAGTTTTTTTTTTGTGAAATATTCGAAATATTATTTTGTATATAAAAGGCATTTAATATATGATGAAAACCATGAAGAACGGAGAATTATGGAAGATATGGTTGTATTTAAACGTTAGTCAGAGGAAGATTTCTTCGTACTAGAAATGTGTTTCCTTGCAACAATTTTTATGTGAAATATTTTAAATAGTTTTTTCATCATTTAAAAAGCCATCTATTACATGAAGGGAACCAAGAAGGGGGAAAATTATGTGAATTGTGGATGTATGTAGATACTGTTCAGGGGAAAGTTTTCCGTCTACGAAAAATGTGTTCTCTGGAACAGTTTCTTGGTGAAACATTTTAACTATTTTTTTATGTATTGCATATTACTTTAGAAATTTTTATGTATTACGTAGCATGTATTATTTTAAATATTCTTTGCGTATTATGGGATTATTTAATATATGAATGAAACCAAGGAATGGAGAAAAATATAGTGAAATGTGGCTATACGCAAATATTGTTTAGGGGTAGGTTTTCCTTCTACTAAGAATGTGTTGACTGGAACATTATTTGTGAAATATTCTTTAAAATATATTATATATATATATATATATATATATATATATATATATATATATATATATATATATATATATATAATAAAGGCTGTTACTTATTATACGAAGAGAACCAAGAAAGGTGAAGGATTATGTGAAATTTGGTTGTGCTTACACATAGTTTCTGGAATTATTTTCTGTAAAGTACTTCAAACAGTTTTTTATTTAAAGATCATCTATTATACGGAGAGAACCAAGAGGGATGAAGAATTATGTGAAATTTGTGAAATGTGTTTAGATATCTTTACTAAAAACGCAGTTCCTGGAAAAAAATTGTGAATTACTCTGAATATGAATATCTATTTTATGTATACAGGTAATAATGAAGATGAATAAGGATGAGGAATTATTTTAAATGTGGTTGCACGTAGAATATTATTCAGGTGAAGCTTTCCTTCTGCTAAAAACAGGTTTCCCGAGAAACTTTCTTTTGTGAAATATCTCTTTTTTTCATGTTTTTGTAAAGATCATTGATTTTATGATGTGAAGGGGACAAATAAGGGCGAAATACTATTCAGAAAGTGGTTAAATTTATGAGGCTGGGGCGATGATTACAATTTACCAAGAACGAGGTTTGCTGCCAACAAATTTTTGAAGCGGTTTTTACAGCAATCTTTTGACCTACATAATATTACTACAAGACTAAAACAGAAAATACTACATGATTAAAATAGAAAAGAGAGAAAATTGTTTCTCTCGTGTTACTACCATTAATGTTGTTGTCGCTGTTGCCGTAGTCGTTAACATGTAGTAATATTATGTACATCAAGAGATTGCTTTAAAAACCGCTTCAAAAAATTGTTGACAGCAAACCTCGTTCTTGGTAAATTGTAATCATCGCCCCAGCCTCATAAATGTAACCAATTTCTGAATAGTATTTCACCCTTATTTGTCACCTTCAAGTCATATAATTAATGATCTTTATAAAACTATAAAGATAT
>NC_089750.1:15847552-15850052 GCF_040412425.1 Macrobrachium rosenbergii
TGGTTCCGAAGAAAACACGAAGCTGGCAGTTGTATTCATTACAATACATCATGACAACAAGGGTGTGACAATGCACTGCGGCGATGGTAACGACGTGGGCTGTTGTTGAATGTCCTGACAAACTTTTAACAAGGTATCATAGCTGAGCAGTGCTGGTAGCATGCAGCAGCTAGTCAAATGTTCTTGAAAATACTTAATGACAAAAAAAGGTGTGACAGCGCTCAGCGGGGATGGTAACAAAGTGACAGTCAAATGTTCCTGACAATAATTCATGACGGCATGAATATGTCAGTGCTCACTGGTGACGGTAACACGCAGCTACTTGTAACTTGGTTGTTCCTGTGAATACTTAGTAGCACAACGGACGATTGTAACGCGCAACTGAATTAGTCTGACACTATTTTAAGGCGACATAAGGGTGCCAGCGCTCATCGGCGTTGGTGAAATGAACTGCAAATTAAAAGCTCAAGAAAATACCTGTTGGCATGATAGGGTTGCCAACAACCAGTGGCATCTCTAATGGCTGACAAGTTCCAGAAAACATTTTTCAGCAACAAGGAAGAGACATCACCTAGCGGCAAAGGCTATCAGCACCTGACAGACCCGGCCGGTCTGGTGACAGAAATTCATTTCTCGCTATAATGTGGTTCGGATTCCACAATAAACTGTAGGTCCCGTTGCTAAGTAACCAATTGGTTCTTAGCCACGTAAAATAAGTCTAATCCTTCAGGCCAGCCCTAGGAGAGCTGTTAATCAGCTCAGTGGTCTCGTAAAACTAAGGTATACTTAACTTAACCTGACAGAGCACAGGGGCCAAAGTTCTGGTAGCTAATACCGATAACAATGTAATGAAGCTTCTTTAGAATCGGCGATGAACACAGTTCAACGTGCTTATTTCCACTATGTAGATGCACCTACACATAATGCAATATCTTGCTTTCCTTTTTTTATATACAGTGAATATATATATATATATATATATATATATTTTTTTTGTTTTGTTTTCAATCGTGCTTATATGTCACTAGCGCTACCGCATGGCCGGTCGACTGCTCGTAACCACATTTCCGTCAGTATGCCGCATCAAAACCGGTCAAACTCCACAATAAATTTAATACGAATCGCTTTATGAACAAGGGCCCGTGCTGGCATAACGCCAGATTGATCATGAACAGCAGAATAAAGTCAGTTGTCTCTGACTCCTGTATATTTCTCTCCTTACAAATTAAAACCATCTAAAGAGGTTAACAACCATTTCTCACATTTAATTACCCGTTACATACTATATACATATATACAAACGAACGCTTATACATACACACGCAAGCATACACAGAAAGAAATAACGAGCGACAAAACATCGAAAAGTATTTACCCATTAGTAAAATTATTTTGCGCCAGAAATGTTTTCACCTCTTCCTTTTTTCTCCCGGATTTGTAAGCCTACGTTTGTAAGGTGCCATTGAATTTGAATACCTCCTAAAATTCTGGATGAATGTGAACATATCAAGATAAACCCGCGTGCTGGAGAGTAATACGCGTAACGAGCTCGCATGTCTATAGGAAAGTACTTGGTCTTGCTCATTAGTGGTGAACCTTAGTTTGTACAGCACGGCCCTTAATTACTATCTCACTATTGAGCGGTTAATCGTCTCTCTCTCTCTCTCTCTCTCTCTCTCTCTCTCTCTCTCTTCAAGTCCGTAACGAATTACTGACGGTTTTTCTTTTAATTACTACTTCCGCAATAATAACATTTTTTTTACTATTGCTGTTCTTATTACTGTTATCAATATTATCTAAATTGTTATTGTTTCTCTTTTCGTTGTCACTACTGAAACTCTTTATCAAATTCATCATTATTATTTCTTCATTTTACTAATACTAACTCAACTACAAATTCCTAGTCCTGCAATAATAATAATAATAATAATAATAATAATAATAATAATAATAATAATAATAATAATAATAATAATAATATCTATTATTATTTTCATCTACTACCATTACTTCTCATATTACTACTATTGACTTTGCTATTATTACCTTTTATTTTTTCAGTATCAATAGTATAACCATTATTATCCTCATCATATCATTATCCCTTCTTTTCTCTCCTGCTACGTCAACCACAAATTCCTTCAACTGTAATAATAATAATAATAATAATAATAATAATAATAATAATAATAATAATAATAATAATAATAATAATATCTATTATTATTTTTATCTTGTACCATTACTTCTCATATTACTACAATGGATTTTGACATTATCACATCTCTTTTCAGTATCGCTACTGTAACCATCTTTAGCTTATCTTTTTATTATTCCTTCTTTTCATTACTGCTAACTGCTAAATCAGTCACAAATTCCTACTACTGCAACAACAAAAACAACAACAACAACAACAGTAATAATAATAATAATAATAATAATAATAATAATAATAATAATAATAATAATAATAATAATAATATCTATTATTTTCACTTGT
>NC_089750.1:15852552-15860052 GCF_040412425.1 Macrobrachium rosenbergii
ATATGTATTCATCTCAAGTAGCTTACTAGGCGATCAAATCTTTACCCCAGCGCTGCTGACGACGCGAAAAGCAACCGTATGGGATGGCTCGCATTTGAAGTCGGAAAGAAATTTTGCGTTTCTGGATCTGTCTGCCATAGGGCTTTAAGGATGATTTTCCCTTCTCCGTACGGGACAGGTGCGCCGGCTACAGAAAACGCCGACGTAATTTGAGCGATATAGTTTTATATTTCTATTTTCTATGTATCTATCTCCAGCTCTTTTTTTATATGTATTTCCTTGAGCTGTGATTCGATTTTTTCTCTTTTTTTTATCGGGATATACATCAGTCACCTTCTAGAAGGAAAAGGATTCTGGTCATATATTGATTTATATCACTCATATAACAACTCTTTGTAGGAATTAAATGTCTTGTCTTTTATAAGCGTTTTTGGTGGAACTATCTCGGCGGTTGTTCATTTTAGTCTTTCCTGATTGTTGGTTAACAGACCGCTTTAATCCACGTGGCTTTAACAGTGACTTTCGGCAGTCTCTGTTTCTTTACTTAACCTGATCTCTTATGTAGAACATGCTACTAGTAGGTTTATATTCGAGGGATATACTCACTAACGATTAGGGAATTCATTGTAGAATTTTGACAATGAGATGAGAAAAAGGACAACTTCGTCAGGAAAGCCTACGAGCGACAAAGAAAACTCGTAATGAGGAATTGTGTTTTTTTTTTGGGGGGGCGGGGAGCAGTGAAACAGAATATTAAACAAGTAAAAAATGCGCCGAAATTTCTTCAGAGCAATCGAGTTTTCTGCACAGCCGCTACAGCGTATAATCAGTGTCACCGAAAATAGATCTATCTTTCAGTGGTCTCGGCATAACGCTGCATGAGCCGCGGCATGAAACTTTAACCACGGCCCGGTGGCGGCCTGTCCTATATCGTTGCCAGATGCGCGATTATGGCTAACTTTAACCTTAAATAAAATAAAAACTACCGAGGCTAGAGGGCTGCAATTTAGTATGTTTGGTGATTGGAGGGTGGATATCAACATAACAATTTGCAGCCATCTATCCTCAATACTTTTTACGATCTGATGGCTGAGAGAGAAAGTGCGGGCGGACAGACAAAGCCCGGCACAATAGTTTTCTTTTACAGAAATCTAAAAATGAACTTGGATTTATGTACTAGTAAGTAAATTGCTGCATACAGACATACGAACTTTTACACAGCCAGTAATTTAAACATGAATTACGGCTTAAAATGAAAATCGGAACTTATCTAAAGATTTCAGGGGAGATAAAATTCTGCAGATAACCCTAAAAAGTGCTGTGGGCGGTGGGTCTATAGTGAAAATGGTAGAAAGATTGAAATATGGTTCCTCTGGCCTAAGAAAAAAAAAAAAAAGAACCGTGGAGTCTACTTGGTAGGGCAAATTTAGTATTAGGAGCCCACAAATAGGTTAGAAGGTCAAAATAAGCAAATATTTCTTGAATTTGGCTGATATAGAAAAATCAGGAGAGTTGCAGTAGTTGGGGAAATATAATGAAATTTTCCTGTCCTAAGAAGAGGTTTGACGCAGATTATGCATACCGAATAGTCTAACGTAGTCATTCATAAATATGGTTATTCTTGAATTTCACCAAAAAATTATTTGAATATCTGACCAGAAATTATATTCAACTAATTTACCTTAGTAATAACATTCCTTTCTTAAGACTTGTATTTATAAAAAAAAATCCTTTATCACCAACTTAACATCCGTTTTACGAAGAAAGCTAATGTTTCTCGATTTATTACGCAAACTCTGTAAATCGGACTGCGAAATATTTTTCAGCCTCGCTTAAAAAAAAAAAAAAAGACACTGAGCTCTGTAATATTCTATTTAGTTAGGACATCCTTCACTCGGAAATTCCTTAGAGTTGGATTTCTCTGTTTCTGTATCCAACACTGACAATTTCACGAAACTTCCAAATCCTTTTGGGAAAACCCTAAGGTTTCACGTTTGTTTCAAAATCGATGTTTGATATCGAGTTTCACTCGTTTCAGCCGCCTCTTCCTGCGCCGAGATCTAACGGGAAAGAACGACAATGAGTCTATTTAACACAGATTTATAAGAGTATGGATCTCCGAAGTTAAAGAAATGAAACTATATAGTGCAAATTTAAGAAGCTGTGATTCTCGAAAAGAACGGAAATAGAGCTATGTAGCATAAAGTTATAAAGTTGTGAATCTGGAAAACGGAAAATAAAGTGATGTATCATAACGTTATAAAACTATGAGTATAAGGTAAGAACGAAAATAAAGCTATATAGAATGCATTTAAAAAGCTAAGAATGTAAGGAAGAGTTAAAATAAAGCTATTTAGTATAAAGTTATAAAGTTATGTATCTCAGGAAAGAACGAACATAAAACTCTAGACTTCAGCATAAATTTATAAAGCTGTAGACTATGGCATAAAATTGTAAATGTCTTAAAATAGAGATAACAGAACAAAAAGTTATTGTTTTGAAAGAGAAAAAGACGTAAGAAGTATGAATCCTAGAGGAGCTGAAGTAACCAAATTTAAATGGTGTTTGTCGTTATGAAGCTGAGGAAATGTAAGCACAGCCATGTGTCATGATGAAAGTAAACAAAGCAAAACAAATGCATCTTGTTTAAGCAAACTAAAGGTCATGAAGGCACATTCATGAATCTTGAGCAAGGCAAATACAGACTGCATCAATTAAGAAATATGCACCTTGAATTTATTAACGTTATGTGGTCACCAAGATAAAGCATGAGAGAAAATATAAAATATAAAATGAAATACAAGATATAAACATGAAACATAAAATAAAATATGAAAAAGAATCACCGTTTTGTTACAGCTTGCTGAAGAGTGTGTCTGAAGAAGGCGGAGAAATATAGACGAATAAAAGCAGTCCATCAAATTCTAGTGCCGTGCTCAAAATAAATATTACAATAAAATAATCCTTGCGACAGAGTGGCATCATAAATATGAAGAGAACGAAAACGAGAATAAGTAGCATGCTAAGGATGAAAAAATGAATGAAGCATGAGTAATGATGCATTAAAGAAAGGATACTTAACGCAGGCAGTGCTACATTTTCATGCTATGTTAACATTTATGAAGTAATAACAAAGCTGCATGACATAAAACGAAAGGAATACTGAGGCATATGCAAAAGGAGCATGGCAAAATAATAATAAAAAATAATATGTGCGATACGATGAAGGTAAAAACAAAGTTTGCTTTACATGATAAAGAAAAAAGAACTAAAACCAAAATAATGTGAAACAGGGAGTTTATGATAAGGAAAACCAACAGTATTTTATTATATTGTGGAAAAAATAAAGCTGTGACGTCTGACGAGGATAAACCAAAGGAAAGAAAATACTCTAAAACTAATAACAAACTAAATTGTATGAAGATAACGGAAATGAAAACAAGCAATGGAGATTTTCAAGTTGGAGACATCCAAATCAAGGTCATATGACATGATGCTTAGGGAAATGCAAACAAAGGATTTTAAAAATATTGGAAGAAAATGGACTTAACAAGCTGACCAACTTATGACATGACAAACCGAAGTAAATACAATTAGTCTGAAACTTTAAATTTGAAGTTTAATAAAAATGAAATTTAAAAGTTTAAATTGAACTGAAACTTTAAATTTAAAGTCTGTGAGATTATAAAACAGGAGGAGAGTATGAAATATTGTATGACGGAGTTTCAGAAAATGAAAAAGAAAGCTTTGCCCGTAACTGTGAGAAGTGATTACTTTTAGTCTGGTGAAGAAAAAACAATATCTTGTGGCAAAATAGTTTTAAAGGAAATGAAAGCAAGACGTTTTGGTTTGAAAAGCTTCACAGATGTAATGTCTAAACGAAACAAGTATAAAATCCGCCGAAGTTTCTTCGGCACAATCAAGTTTTCTGTACATCGTATAATGCTGTATGAAACTATCAGCCACGGCCCATGAAACTCTCAGCCGCGGCCAATGAAACTTTCAGGGCTGTGTTGTTGGCACCTATAGCGGTGCCAGACACACGATCATGGCTAACTTTAACCTTAAATGAAATAAAAACTACTGAGGCTACAGGCCTGCAATATGGTATGCTTGATGATTGGAGAGTGGATGATCAACATACCAATTTACAGCCCTCTAGCCTCAGTAAGAGATCTGAGGGCGGACAGAAAAAGTGCGGACGGACAGACAAATAGCCATCACAATATTTTCTTTAACAGAAAACTAAAAGCTAAATCTAAGCTAAAGCCGGTGGCACAGGAGATAAAGTAACCGTAGGACGCTCGCAACTGGAAAACGTAAGTAAGGTTGTCACTCGAAGGAAATAGTAAAAGACAAACATAAACATAGCGCCCGTCGCTTGACTGGGCTGGATACTCTAACGCCAACGATTAATGGCATCAAGGTTTAACACTACGGAAACTTTGCTGTTTGGCCCGATCACTGTCAGTGAAGAAAGAAAGCTACGAGGCATTGTTCAACACAAGGAAACAGAGCAAAAAATAAAGCAAGCCTATAGCGGTATAGTCAAGGTCAAGCAGTGAAAGCAATATATTTGAAATGAAACTTAAGCTTAAATATTTTAAAGGAAAGGAAAGCAATAAGAAACGGAATACCATAACATATCTCCAATTCTTAATTTTTGACTTTTCGAGACATCTGTTCTTAATTGTAAAAAGTCGAAGTGAGAACAGACACAGAAAAGATAAACATGTGAGAAGATTAAAAAATATGGTAAAAATCCTCCGGGCTACAATGTTGTAAGATTCCTCTGGGCTATAAATTCTTTAAAAGTGGGGAAGTAACAAACAAGGTTTTATTATGGCATGGTAATATAGTTGAAATTAGCGAAAAAAATTACTTAGCACAGTCAAGGTAAAAAAACAATTAAATCTGTAAAAGGCATATAACTGGAAATCTTAATATCAGGGAACAAGGAAAACACTTGTATTGTATGAAAAAAAAAAGGAATGAACTTCTCTATGTTTATGGATGACATGATCATATTACTGAAAATGATAATAAAAAAATATTTCATTGTTAAGGTAAAGAAAGTTAAGCGTGTGTTTCATAATCGAGAATTTAAGAAAGGAAATAACATTTTAAGGCAATCCAGCTGTAAACATAACAGAGGAAAGCTGTAAAGCAAAGAAAGGAAGAATGCTACATATATATATATATATATATATATATATATATATATATATATATATATATATATATATATATATATATATATATATATATATATATATATGTATGTATGTATGTATATACACACACACACACACACACATATATATATATATATATATATATATATATACAGTATATATATATATATATATATATATATATGTATGTATGTATATTTTGAGGAAGGTTTGTGGTATGGTGAAGCAAAGAAAACGAAGGGAAGCCTAGGAGGCAAGATCAGAGAGGAAAAATACAAAGTAAACAAGAATCTGTAGAATGTTCGAGGTAAAGAAAGAAAGCAATAGATTCTGTGGCAAGATTAAACCGTTGAAGACAAAGGCAAATTCAGATCCATTGAATGCACAGGTTTGTTTTCTGCGATAAGATTCCTCTTATTGGGGAGTCAGAAACAGGATATTTATTTGTTTTCGCAGTCGCTGGCTTGCTACAGACACCTAATGGCTATTCCTTGATAAGTAATTGGAAAAGAAAGAGTAGTCAATCGAAGAGGGAAAGGAATGCATACACAGGAATGTGAGGGAACTCAGCACCAAAAGTAAATAACACTAACATCCGTTAATCCTATGTTGTCACTCACGCTATGAAAAGACAGACAGCATTTTAGTATTTCTTTCTGTTCATAGATTCATTGATTTTCTACGGAAGACAGATTGTTATCATTTATTTTTTTCAGTACTTGGATTTAGTCTCAGCGGCTGTGATATGAACGGTAATTCAAGGATCATTTTTAATAAAATGAATTCCATAACTTCTGAGGGAAATATTAAAAAAATTCCACAGAATACCAAAAAAAAAAAAAAAAAAAGAGATGAGATATTTGTCAAAGGTCAAATATCAAATTAGAAGGTATACTGATGGCAAAAAATGAGAGTATCATCAAGAGACTGGCTTTGCGGATTTACCCCGTTATATCTATGCCAGTCTCTCAGTAGCATCGTAGTCTTACATGACATACTCCTGCAGGCAGAAAGTCCGAAACCTGAACGTAACCTTTCTTCGTAACTGGGACGCTGTCTGCGTAATGATAATGGTACTAAGCTCACCTAGTTTAAAATGTTTTTAAATGGTTTTGTAAATAAACTCTCCAGAATGCTACTAGTGCATATCGGGTGTACGGCCTGTTCGCTGGGGAAATTGTATTGTTGCCTCACCTGTAAAAATTCTGAAGTCTCTCGTTGCCTCTGTGTTTCATAACACTAATGCCCTTCCTAATTTAGATGAGCAGCCTACCCTACCTTTAGCTTTTGACCTTTTCTTCGGGGGGAGGGGGCGGGGTACAATTACATCACACGTTCCGTCGGCATTCTTAAAAAATATATTTTTTCAACAACTATTAATGACATGGGTCAGTATACCTAAAAGATTACCCTGTATCTAAGTAAAAAAATAAATAAATAAATAAACGGAAGACTTCGTCTGTGCGTGTTTGTGCATGGGTTTTTGTTTGTTTTTCTTGGAGTAAAATATAAATGTAATTAAACACGTCTACGGAAGTCATAAATATATCGCATTACAAATTCTTTTTTGTTTTCTTTCAAGCTTCATTTAAAGGCCTGGGTTGTCGTCGTTTGCTTACCTGAGAGGAAATTAAATGCTACAATTGACCATATTTATGCCTTTCCATGTTAAAAAGAGATTTATGTGCATAAAAATATATTCAAATTCCGGGATGCGTAGTACGTTATGTATTACTTTGACATCTGATTCATGACATAGAAGATTCCATTTAATTCCGAATCTTCCGTTAGATTACAGGTATGGGCAATTAGCACATCCATTAATCTTGACCCCGAGCGTTGTCACTCCCAAGGAAACACGAATATCGTTCAATGGAAAGCCTTCGACATTTGCGCGCCTGTGTTTTTGGTTTGTCGTCGGGATTTCCATTCCTGCATCCCCGCTATTTGCCAAGTTGTATACACGTATGTCTCCAGTGAGAGGCTCTGTCTCAGATTCATTCGTCTTGGCACTGCGCGAGGTCTCGCCGTCATTGAATGGCGATCCAATTTGCAGAAATATATGCATTCATCGCATTGCATTGAATTTTTTTCCCGCACACGATTTTTACCTGGGTATATTCGGAAGGGTTTACACACCGCACAATTTGTGAATTTTTTCTTTGATTGTTACGTTTCTTTTCGATACATACATACATACATACATATATATATATATATATATATATATATATATATATATATATATATATATATATATATATATATATATATATATATGTGTGTGTGTGTGTGTGTGTGTGTG
>NC_089750.1:15862552-15870052 GCF_040412425.1 Macrobrachium rosenbergii
ATATATATATATATATATATATATATATATATATATATATATACTGTATATATAAATTTATAATTATGCAATTATATCACGTTACTCATCAACTGCATGGTCATGCTGTTAATGTTTTTCATAAACATCATTACGAATGACTCCCTTGTGAGTAAGATATGTTTTTCTTTGTAGTAATATACATACATTTTTCTAAATTATACTGCATTATTATGTGTAAAGCCTAATTTCAAAAATGCGAATATTATTCAGTAAAGATGCCGTCGTAATGTAAATCTTCTCTTTCGTAGCTTAACGTTTTCTGTCTTCAAAAGAATTAATGAAAACACAATTCGGGGAAGGCTGTTATCGATAAAGGAGATAAAAAAACAAAATACATGTGTTTTGACATTTGGTGAAGAGTTTATCGTCTAATCTGTTCCTCAAGCAAAAAAAGAATAGATACAAAAATTAACTCGAAAATGCCTAGGAAAATTAGACACGGCATCATTTATTTGAACTGAATTTAACTCGAGAAACATCGCAATTTCGCTGCACTAAATTTAACTTATTTGCCAAAATACTGATGCTGAAAAGCAGACGGATGAAATTGTACCATTTACGGGCCAACTGAGTTTTCTGTACAGCGTTTAATCAAAGCTACCGAAAGTAGATCTATCTTTCGGTGGTCTCGGTATAATGCTGTATAAGCCGCGGCCCATGAAGCTTTAACCACGGCCCGTTGGTGGCCTGTACTATATCGTTGCCAGACGCACGATTATGGCAAACAAAACCCTTAAATACAACAAAAACTACTGAGGCTAGAGGGCTGCAATTTGGTATGTTTGATGATTGGAGGGTGGCTGATCAACATACCATTTTGCAGCCCTCTAGCCTCAGCAGTTTTTAAGATCTGAGGGCGGACAGACAAAGCCATCTCTATAGTTTTCTTTTACAGAAAACTAAAAAATCAAAGCGAAACGCTTGGAAATGAAAGTTCAACGGTATCTATACAAAAAATTACTAGAATCCAAATTTTTCAAACGAGAACTTTTGTTTGACGAAGAAGCAAGCACCAAATTAGGTCCCGGGGTGTAGGCCCATAAAAATACTCTACATCCATAGGTAAGGAAATGTAATCAACGTTTGATGTTAATGAAACGGAATCTAGCTGGAAGTAAAGGGGCTGAAACGGCAGATAAAGTAAAGAGGAACGAACGTTGATGCTTTTTTTTTCAAATGAGAATAACTCTTCGCTTGTCTCTGGAAATAAAAATGCTGATAATAAATGTGATCGAACTCTCGATTTTTCGTAATCCATGCAACAAAAATCTTAAGATAATCGCCCGAATACTGTGAGTTTCCTTAGTAAGTTATTATATTGTATTATCTACCTTATCTGTTAAAACGATTATGAAATTTCGTTATGGCATGCGAATTACGAACTTTTTTCATTCTTTACGAGAATAAAAACGAGGACTCATTATGATCATTAACTGTGTAAAAACTATTCCGAACTAGGTCAGATCTGCACGCATGCAATGAAAATTTCACGGCGGCACAATATCCTTTTTCACTCTGACATAATTTTCTCCAGCTTTTCTCTCGATGTTTCACGTCTGAAAAGATCCATAAACGCTTCCCCGCATAAGGACCCAGAACAATGAAGCCTTCTCGCAAATGGCAACTAACCTTATTAAGAGTAAAATTAGAACGCCTGAATCGCTTCGGTCCAAAGAGGAAATTCCCTCTTTTTGAAGGCCATTTTGATGAATATCTCCAGATTGTGGCTCATTTCCTGAACTCCCGCAATAATCATTGCTTTACGCTTGGCGATAACCTGAAATGAGACTAAAATCCGGCAATTAAGGAACTTAAATGTTTAATTACGAAGCGGTGAAACTATTCGACTGTAATGAAGTCTTCATTATCCAGAATGTTACTCTATTTGCCTAACTTGTATATATATATATATATATATATATATATATATATATATATATATATATATATATATATATATATATATATATATATATATATATACGTTATGTGTCATAATGGTAAGTAGGAAACTCTCTCTCTCTCTCTCTATATATATATATATATATATATATATATATATATATATATATATATATAGGAAAATATATATATATATATATATATATATATATATATATATATATATATATATATATATATATATATATATATATATATATATATATATATATATATATATATATATATATATATATACATACATACATGTGTGTGTGTTTGAGTTAGAGTCCTGGGTAGAGACGGTAAGAAAGGACCTCGAAGTTAAAAACCCATTTTGCCTCTGCTACCGACAGCAGTAGATTAGGTATTTGGTAATCAGTGATCTGTGGGGAGGGTTAATTGCTGCCAAACTCATACCAAAAGGCTTCTGAGGCCGTTAAGGAGTACGTGTGCGTGTGTGTTTCATGAAAAGCTGCTGAAGAAGATGGAAATCGGATCTACCAAAAGTGAAGTATCCTTTACATCTTGGTGCGATTTCTCTCCAACTACACATTCCAAGGTTTCTCCAGTCGAGAAAGCCTAGGAATACTTTTAGTTTTCTGTAAAACAAAACTATCGAGATGGCCTTGTCTGTCCGTCGTCACTTTTTGTCCGTCCTCAGATCTTGATAACTACTGAGGCTAGAGGGCTGCAAATTGGTATGTTGATCATCGATCCTCCAATCTTCAAATATGCCAAATTGCAGCCCTCTAGCCTCACTAGTTTTTATTTTATATAAAGTTAAGTTCAGCCATGATTGTGGGTCTGGCACCGCTATAGGTGCCAACAACACAAGCCACCAACGGCTCGTGTCTGAAAGTTTCATGGGCTGCGGCTGAGAGTTTCATGGGTCGTGGGTGAGAGTTTCATACGGCATTATACGCTGCACAGAAAACTCGATTGCCCCGGAGAAACTTCGGCGCATTTTTTCCTTGTTTAATGTTGTGACGTAAAAAACAATTTAGCTGAACAATTATGTCTGCACATTCCATTTGCTGCATTTGCACTTTCCTTTTCTTATATTTCTTACACTTGCTCTTCCCATGCTTGTCCCAGGATTTTATTATATGTGTTCATATTACACTCATACGTCTTTAAGCTGTCTTTCTTGATACAATGCTTGTGGAGAAAATCAGACGACTGGGTAACCATATTTGTACATAGCAGAACAGGTCCGCAGTCTACATTTCCTTGAAAAATCATCGGTTGTGATAGTTTCATTTTTCTCTTCTCCACGATGCCGTGGTTATATCAGCCGATGTTATTTTGACTTTGGACCTGCTGACTTATCCAGATTTTCTGGATGAGCATTAGCTTTTATTTTATTCACATCATAAGTGATGTCCGACATATTATCGCTGTAAAATATAATTTTATAGTCATATTTTTATGTACTCTCTTTCTAGTTCTAATAAATACAATGTGTGCAATGAAAATGTTTAATTTCCTGAGATACTGCATTTATAGGACAAGCACATGATAAGATCCAATCATTTCATGTTTGAAAAGAATTAAACCAGTTATAATTTTGAAGAGGCTTGCATGGATAGCCTTGCACTCATAAAACAGGATTTTGACAACTTTCGGGTTGAGCAATGGATCCCCAATGAAATATCATCTCAATCGTACAAAATGTGATGCCTTTACTGTAGGGCGGATAAATATTACAACTCATTAAGGCTTCCTTGCGAAAAACAATAATGCATTTCTGTCTTATTTGATTTTAAGAAGGCTCTGTAATTCTCATCTTCGAATTAACAGTTTCGACATTGTGCTTTCTTGTATAGATTAACCCTTTTCGTTCAAAATACATGATTTTGCATCCTGCTTACAATATTCTCAAATAAAATTATTAAGAAAATATAAAGCAGATAACAATCATGTAAAGAACTTTGCACCAGCATGTTAGTTATTTTTTTAAAGGAAAATAAGTATGACATAACAATAACATGATATAGTCTTTGATAAAGTTACATATTTTTAATACTTATTGTCCCGAGAAATATAATCTAAATTATGTTTCTGGATAAGATTATACGACGTGGGAAATCAAATGAAAGACGAAACTTTCTACCTAACGTGATTTTACAGTATATTTAAAGTTAATCATTGCAACAGGAGGAGAGGTTCATTTAATACCGTGAACTGTGCACCACAGTTCAACATTTTTAAAAATCACTCCTCATGAGCGTTTTGTTTTTTCACATAAAACAGTCGTTTTGAAACTAATAGACAGAAAAATGTGTTCTATTATATCTTTAAAATACTTTTGTACACAGCATATTTAAAAATTTTGAAACATGGCAAACGAAATGCAGATCTACATTTATTACGTGAAAAGGTATATCTCCATAATAATAATAATAATAATAATAATAATAATAATAATAATAATAATAATAATAATAATAATAATAATAATAATAATAATAAAGTGTATATATGAGTGATAGTTTCACTGAAGATCGGCTCAATATCTTCTTTACATAATCTACATAGTAACAGGAACTAAAAAGAAGGAAGGTTTTTCTCTCAGACGCCTTAGTGTCTCAGGACTATCAAGGGAATCCGCCGTCAGCAGGTAGGTCAAAAGAGGACCACCGAATATACAGACACTGCAGTGAAGAGTAAGAGGGGTGAGAGCATGGAAGAAGAAGAACAACAACAACAACAATAACAGAGGTGTTCAAAGAACGGCGTATCGATAGGGGGAAACCCATCAAGTTAGTCGAAGTGTGTATGAAGGTGTGAACAAGTCTTTGGGCTGTCGGAAGAAGAGTGGGGATTGGAAGTTTGGAAGTTGTCAGATGAAGATTGAGAGGGAAAAGTCGAAGATTTATATTTCGTGGACACTTCCTATTCCACGCGGAGTTATGTGGGTGGAGCTTGAAGTCCAAGTCTGTTATCAATTTTGCTTTGTGGAATGAAACGTTGTGCAATGCAATGTTATCTTATTTTTGGCCAAGTCCACCGCTAGAATTCTTCTTATTTATCAGGAAAATAGAAAAAAATGAATGTGAGGACAAATGCTTAGTATGCATTTGGGATTTGACAAATGAGCATTACTTTTCGAGATAATGAAAATTACTTTTCTTAACAAGCTCCTAATAGATGCATGAATGGTTAGAGCAGATACAACTTCTTTTGGCCTCTTCTAAAAGAAATAATGAAAAATTTGTTATTTCATATGTACATTGAGGGAAAACCTCAGAAAACAATATTTACATTAAATTTGTATACATACACACACACACACACACACACACACACACATATATATATATATATATATATATATATATATATATATATATATATATATATATATATATATATATAGAGAGAGAGAGAGAGAGAGAGAGAGAGAGAGAGAGAGAGAGAGAGAGAGAGAGAGAGAGAGAGAGAGAGAGAAAATGTCGAAGCGTTGCTGAAGGTAAAGGATAGGGGAGCGGCGCAGCTGAATGATACAACAGTAGAAGGGATTAACGTATGAGATCATAATCTCCATAAATGAGTTCTATATCCTCTCTTGTTCAAAATATCCTTCCCATCGCTCTCGTTGCTTCCCTGAAAATGCAAATGCAGAAACCTGTCTGCTGCATTGTGACCGTTGGCTTGCAGTTACCATAATAATACACATCATGCCTATCGATTTAGTCTCATCAAGCGCTGACTTTCTTTCGAAACGCAAACCATGACTTTTGAATATTACATGACAGATTACTGGAAGAGTTTCTTTGAAGAAAAAGACAATATTTATCAAAGAATATTGCAAACACGACAGACAGAAAATCTAAGCGTTTGCCAAAAAATGAGCTTCCGTATTTGTATGTTCTATCAGTGGAAGCTTCATTATCAAAATATTATTATCTGAAGAAAATACCATCGTTAATCACTAATACCAGTGAGCTCAAAAGGATGAGATACTTCCAGGCAATAAGTACATTCCCGAGGAAAAACTAGGATAGCTGTATTACATAAATAACGTAATATTTTCTTGAAAATGAGCAAACTCGAGCTCCAAAACAAACATTTATGAAGATATTTTGTTTTATTTAAACGTTAATATTACGCATAAAAAAACTAGGACTAAAAACAATAGTGTATACTAACCAGTTAATACAGAAGTCATATTGCTTTATCAGTAACAATATGTGTACCAGTTATGTAGAAAAGTAAATAAAACCTGATGACGTGGAACTGGAAGTCACAGCTTGAACGTAGTAGATGCAAAATGAATGTTCATGGGGTCTTTTCAAGAGAATTTCATGTAAATATTGGAGTGCTATTGGGGACTGTTATGTCTTCCTGTGTTGTTTGCCTTTCTCGTGTATGTTTTCTAATAAAAAAAGTGGTTTAATACTGAAGAAGTTTAGTGGAGTAATGACAGAAACTTGACAGATTTAGAATACGCATACGATGATATATTAGTCAACAAAAATCGTCACATTTCCAAACTTACTCAACAGGCTGCATCACACATTTAGAGAGATAGGACTCTGAATAAGCCTAATAAAAGAGAATGAGGGGAGAGTACGTACAAAGGGATTCAATAACATTAAATGAAGAAAGGAGTAATAAGGCTGAATCTTTCAAATGTTTAAGAATAATTGTTTCCAATATAGGTTTTCCTCTTGAATTGGAATTTAGGATATTAATGAAAAAACCAAATCCAACAATGAACAAGCTGAATAAGGTTTGAAAATCAAGTAGGATGAAATTTCATACGAAAGTAAGACTATACAATAGTCAGCATGAGCTGCACTGGTATAAGGACATGAATCATAAGGCAACGAAACTATAACAAAAAGATTTTTTATTTAAGAAAAAGGTTTTAATAAGAATTCTACGAGTCAGGTGGCATGACAGTGTTAGAAAATCTGCCACCAGATAAATTACGAAAGTTCCATATACATATGAGATATCAATGAAGGGTAGATGGAGATGGCTGTAGACATGTTCTTCGAACAACGCCTTGGGGAAATAGTACGTGATGGTATATAAAGTAATTTGGCCACCGGAAGAGTTGGAGGGCTTTAGACATGTTCTTTGTACAACACCTGGGAAAATAGTAGGTGATGGTATATAAAGTAATTTGGGTACCGGAAGAGTTGGAGGGCCCAGAACTACGTTCCTGAAAACTATGAGATATGAGGTAAAGATTTGTGGAAGATGAAGTGAATAGATGTAAGATGGCAGGATTTCACGAAGAGCCTTTACGTAGGAAGCAATGACGATTATAATGGTTACGAAGGCGTGATTACGAGTAAATTTTAAAATTTAGCTCTTTTAAGAACACAACCTATGCATTAATCTCCAAAGAAAGCAAAAGAGTGACCTTGCGTTTGAGTTATTACTCCTTGAGAATCCTATGAACTCTGCGGGCAATCCCAGACCTTGCGTTCGACAACAGGCAAGAGAGAAGGTATTAAAAAAAGACTTTTGTTCTTCGATCTCGTGTTCGTACTCTTCCGT
>NC_089750.1:15875052-15887552 GCF_040412425.1 Macrobrachium rosenbergii
TGCATATACTAAGAGCAAACGTCAAGCCTACAAGGAGCCATACGAATAGTCATCCACTCTTAATAATGACTTTGAAAGTCACAGGAAATGACGAAGAAGCCCTATGCAGCCTAATTAGAGAATTCAGAGTAATAATTAAATGGTAATTTTGTCTAATGAAAATAGATACGTCTGGTAAATGTGACCAGTAAATGCCTAAAATTTCAGTCCATAAAAAAAACTTCAAACGCTACGTATCGATGGTGAAGGTGGGTAACTGAACACTAATCAAATAAGAAAAAAAGAATAAAAAGAGAAAGTACACTTAAAAGACGGGAGCTTTTTGTGACAAGACAGGAGGGTCATACCAGTCAGCTTATATCACAACGCTAGTAACTGAATGAATGGGGACATGGACACTATCTGGTGTAATCAAATTAAATGTAACACGTGTGGCAACCCAAATTGGAATAATAGCTGCAAAAATACGTAGGTCAATTAACTAGCCATAATTAAACGACTCCCACCCGTCCGAAACATCCATATGAATTATATATGGTAACGAGAATCACCTTTCGGATTAATTAGTCATTTATGGAGCTGAACGATTATCAATAACGAGATTAGTTAAAATAATAGGAAAACATCTTACCTTATATTCGTAAACTACCGATGAAGACGACTGCAGCGTAGATAAAGCGGTCGATAGAGATCTTTTTGTATCTGATCATTTTCTTCGTCGCAGTGAGGAACTTGGATGAAATCTGCAAAGACAAAGACGTTGTAACTATCATTATAAACCGGGCAATAGATAATAGAATAATAATGAATGATAGGTATTGTCCTATTTACTGGATGTAATTTCTGTAAAATTTATTATGCTGTTAATCTTTGTCCACTAAGCTTGATCGATCAGTCGACTGATCGAGAGAGATAAGAGAGAAAAAAAGAAAATTAGTGCGTCTCGTCTTCCAGCCAACTATTACTGGACACCGACCACTTTTTGTGACTCGGGATCTTCTTATCGGACCTCCTGTTTTTTTAACAACAACGAGAGAAGCTATTCCTTCTTTCGGAAAAAGGGTTGCTTTTCTCTTCTGTCGGAACAAGATGTGTATTAGCATTTTCTTTTCAGGAAGGTAGGAGGAGGTGGGTGTAAGATCTGAATGTCTTTCTTTTCCGAGCTGCTGCCATTTTTTGTTTTGTTTATTGCGCTATCCATCTAATCTCAGAGCAATCTCTTTCAATTCAGGGCACTATTTTTTGGAAATGCTCTAATACAGCTCTTCTCTCTCCTGCTAACAGTCCCATAAAACTTTCTTTTGGGTACAATTCAAGGCCAATACGATTCTCGTATCTCGAACAGAACGCTGATGGTTTTTAAAGGTCGTATTTCCTTGTCTTGCTATGCTTCATTAACAACAATTGTTGGAGCTTCACTTTACCTAGGATAGGGGCTACGGCTGTTTTCAGTATATTCATTTCATTTGCCTACGGCAGCTTTAATAACAATGCATTACTTTGACAAATCATAACGTGGTTCTTGACTATAATATTTTAAACTCATCTCCTCTGTCAAATCCATTTTCATCGGGCTAATTAACGAAAATTATATGGAAACTCGTTCTCCATCTTAATGCTTCTCTATAAGAGACATATGTACAATATACAAGGTCAACATTCTGAATGCTTTGATGAGAACTATGAATTATATGTTATTAACCATAAACTAATATGTTGTTCTATGTAAGTGAAAAGAAAGAACAAAATCCTTTTCCAAAAAATGGAATGTCCCTACCCTCTAGATTAGAAGAACAATTTATTACAGGTGCTAAAACACAGACACAGGATTGTGAACATTGATGACATATGATTTAACCCAAACACTAACAATGTCTGCAAAAAACTACGGTCAGCTAATCAACGATAAATAAAAAGTCGAAATTTGTATGACACGACTACTGATATGAATTTTGTATAAAGACTCAGATTCCACGTCAGTGAGCTTTTTAGGTAGCTGCATGACTTCGTAAAATATTTTCTATACAGTGCTTCATTAAGAAAGAACGGAACGATTTTAAATGACACTCGTAAACTACTCATAAGGTAGATTGTGAGCTTTCTATACTAAAGAAATTTTATATCTTCAAAAACGACTTTAGATTAAGTCTGGCAGCAGCCGCCTTTTCAAGGGAAGATTTGGATATTGTACACTATTCTTATATGTCGGGTTATTACACAACCACATTTTAAAACAGAGAGAGAGAGAGAGAGAGAGAGAGAGAGAGAGAGAGAGAGAGAGAGAGAGAGAAGAAGAAATTACATTTCCAGCTGAGCAAAGTAAAAAAGGAAATGAGGGCATCTCGTTCTTCAAGTCAAGTAGCGCTGGACACGACTGGCTTTTTGTAGATCAGGATTTTCTCATCAAACCTCTTCTTTTTATAACTCCCGGAAAAGCTATTCTCTCTTTCTAGGGAAACAGACTCAACAATGGATTAGCGTTTTTGTTTTTGGTGAGGCTAAGAGGGAACTTAAGTGCTAAGGCTGTATCTGTTTTAGTCTTACTTTCCGATTACCTGCCATATACTTTCAACAGCAGATTCCCTTCTTTATTCTTTTCCTTTCTTTTTCCTTTTTTTTTTTTGTACTAATCAACTAACATAGGAATCACTTCTTCTTGCAGCGCTTTAGCGAACATTATTCCATAGATTTTAGCCTGCAATGCTACATTAAAACCACTCCTTTAAGCAAACATCCATTGCCCAACTGTTAGTTCATTTCTATCCCTTTTAACTTGCACATTAAGCTTTATATATTAGCTGATGCATTTAGATCAGGTATATAGCCATTATGATCTTTACACAATTCAATATTATTGACGTTAATACTTCTGTTTACACAAAACAATTTACTGATGGTGAAAAACAGAGCAGATAAAATTATGAAATATATCTTCATAATCTTGAATTGTCCTTTGTTTACAATGTATTAACAATTCACAAAATATTTTGAAGGCTTTTGTATGAAATGTAATATTAAGCCCGCATTATTTCTTTCAGTGTATAATTAGATAAAAACATTATGTTCATCCATCTCAACGTGAATCCAGATCGTGAATCTCTTATTGTGGTATCTATGAATTATCAAATAGTAGGGAAGGAGAATAATAATAAGATATTATTGATATGGATTGGATGCCTAAGGAAAAAAAAAATAACATAAAAGTAAAACACAAGAGTTTTCTCTTAACTTATCCAAACACCTTTCCGTTTATAATGGATCGAAAAGATAAACCAAGCATCGTCAATAAATTTGAGGAATTTATAACAATAATCACTGGCTCAGTCGCAGATCACAGGTATGCTTATTCCAGCCATAGCGCTCCTACCAAATGTTACGTTTAGGTGAGGAAACCGAAGGAAGCAGGTAACCAATAAACATAACTAGCAGATGCTCGCTATCTCTCGCATTTGCTAATTCCCATAACCGCACCATACCCATACCCATATCTGTATCATACCCATACCCATAACATACCATAACCTTATCTGTACCATACCTATGCCCATACCCATATCCATACCTTACCCATACCATGCTCATACCCATATCTGTATCATACCCATACCCGTACCATACCCAATACCCATATCTGTACCATATCCATACCCATACATATACCCATATCCATAACCATACCCACATCCAAATTCGTACCATACTCATACCCATACCAATACCATACCCACACCCATGCCCATACCCATACCTATACCTATACCCATACCCATATCCATTCCATACCCATACCCATACTCGTTACCATACCCATACCTATACCCATACCCATACCACATCTGTACCATACCCTGATCTGTACCATACCCATACCTATACCCGTACCTGTACAGATACCCATACCCATACCCATATCCATTCCATACCCATATCCATACCCATACCATACCAGTCCCATACCTTCCGGTCATATACAAACAACTGACCATATATTGATGTAAGTGCAGGAGCAGCTGTTGATGGGTTTTGAATCAATGCTGATGCCATTGGCGGTTTCGGACCATCACCAGTAGTGTCTGCTGTTGTTCTAGAATTACCCGCTGAGTCCATTTCTAAACGTTGAAAATTTCTGGACAGTTATTAAAATAAAATATTCTTGAAAGATGTCTTCACAACTCTAGGATCCTTGGAAGCAGTCTTCAGCTCCTGAAGCATTCCTGGAGAAATGCCCATTAGATTATAACGTCTTCTTAAATTCTTAAAGACTCCAGGATCCTGTGAAGCCGTCTTCTGCTCCTAAACGGAATGCAGGTGTTTCATAGTTACCACATGAGGTTAATTAAATACTTCATATAGATTCTACGGATCAAGCAAGTTATATTTTGATTTGAAAAACCTGTATATTAATCTTATTAAGAAATTGATGTCCCTACAAATCTATAAACATTTTGTTGATAGTACTCAATCGCAACACATTTTATTTCATCATTAAACATCATAAAACCAATATCCATACCCATACCCATACCTGTATCTATACCCATACCATGTCTGTACCATACCCATACCCATATCTGTACCATACCTATACCTGTACCCATACTCACACCCGTACCAATACCCATACCCATATCCTTACCATACCCATACCCATACCTATACCCATCCCCGTATCCATGTCCGGTATCCATACCCCTACCATACCACTCCCACAACTTTCAGTTATAGTGTACAAACATCATAAAACATGGAAAAGGGATGAGGGAAGGGGGAGGGGGAGGGAAGAGGGATGGGAAAGAGGAAGGGGAGGGGAGGAGGGAGGGGAGGGATCGAAGTGGGAGGCGAGGTCCGGGGGGGGATTGTTTGGGGACCATCCTGCTTAAACCGGTTTTTTGCAGGGGGAGTGGGAGGAATGGGGACACACACACACACAAACATGCAGAAACAAAGCCAAGGAAATTAACATAGCAGATATTTGGGAAAGAGCATTACTGAGATTATAATTAACAAATCAATCACCAGATTTTTTCTAGATTATAACTTGACTTTTACATTACTTTATATATATATATATATATATATATATATATATATATATATATATATATATATATATATATTGTGGTGTAGAATAGATAGGGAAATTAGATAGAAGAGAGAGAGAGAGAGAGAGAGAAAGGAAGGAGAGAGAAGTAAGAATAAAGAGAGAGGCAAAGAACACAGTGATAACGCCCAAAAGCTGTTGTTATTATCGTGATTAATACGCTGATCAAAGCAGGCTGTTTGCATGAGCCATAAGCAGTATATCGTGTTGAAGCCATAAAAACAGTCGTAAAAGTGAGAAATAATAGCCTCGCGATTAAGCTAACCAATTCATGAGTCAGCACAGCCTAAATGCTTACAGCAGCTGGTTCTATATCCCCGCCTTCTCAGGGAGGCGTTTTCATGGAAGTTCCAGGAATTTGGGGGCTGGTCAAAGTGATGTACTTCTACAACCTCCAATCAAACATACTACGGAGGGGTCTTTCACACACCCTCCTAAGATCACCTCCAATCACGTCCTCTAAGGAGAGATTTGAATCACACCCACTACAGTCCTTCCAATCAGCTACTTGAAGGGGAGGCCTTGCTGATTAATCCTTCCAATAAGGCTAGAAGGAGGTAGAGACTGCAGATAACAAGATTTCTAGGGGTCCATCAAGCTAGAGAATGCCAGGGAGAAGGGAGTTCAGAACTGTGTCCTTCAAGGGAGAGTACGTCTCCCCTCGCTTCTGTGCTCCCCCTATAGACTGAGTCAAGGAAGAGTGATTCGTTTCTATCATTGTAACTTGTTAATTTTGTACTGATCTTTATAATACTAAGTACTAATTAAAGTGAAGAAATTACCGATCTCGTCTCTATACGCCTTTCTGAAAGATATCAATACTTAAATTAATAAAAATAAAGAAGATAGCACATCATCGGTGAAGCGAGGCTGAGGGACATATTTAGCAGAAACCAAGGTAAGAAGTGAAAGACTAAAAATCATACAAAACAGAAAGAGGAGAAGATTTCCATAGCAAAAATGGTGGCAACTTAATTGGATCCAGAAGGCGAAACGAAACAAACGAACATTAATGAAATTATCAGTGCAATTACTTAAGTTACAGTGAAACGAAATTCTACAAAACGATCTTAGATTTTTTTTACGACGACGAGCAAAATATATCTGAAGGAATAAAAAACACTCCAGCGAACAAAAGTTATGAGAAGAAATAGCAGCTTACAAGAAAAGGTCGAGTGTGAATAAATACAGTATTAGTGCGTCCCGAAGCAAAAACGTTTAGAACTGTTACCGTCAACAAATTGAGCAAGATGCCGACAGCGATAATAAGCCTAGTGTTAGCGACATTTCATCGAAGTGATTGAAAAACAGCGCACAGAACTTACAACAAAATTACGAAGGCGGAAAACCACAGTGAAAAACAATGCAGACTTAGTGAGATTTTTTTTACGTGGATACGGCGGTGAAAAACTCACCGCGGAAGGCACAACATTTAGCGATATCACGTCAGCATAAACAACAACAGTAAGTTGGTGAGAAATGAAATTACTGTCCGCTATCTCTATTAATAAGTAAATAAGTGAAGACATATTTTTTTTGCATCTTTTAATAAGATTGATATTTAAGAAAACTCTCACTAGTGAATAAAATTCCTTTTGCATAAATACCAGCATTACTCTCTCTATGATAATTAATTATTTAGTAAATAATTTAGATAGGGAATTAGTTATTTTTTTTTCACTCGGTTGGTGATGATTATTTGAGAAGTTATATATATATATTTTGTGTACTTATTGTGATGAATTTTGATGATATGATGCCCAATTTCATATAAGAATTTCTTTCAGTATTGAAAAAGGTTTTATTTGTGCACTTGAACTCAATAGAGAATTTAATTTTTTGTTTATGACAATTTGACAAATTGTTTTAATTTTGGTACAATATAACAAAATTTTGTTATGATTGATGTACTCTGATTGAATAATTTTTTTTTGTGTGTGGACATGCAACGAGTGTTTGACGAATTACTGAACACTGTTAGACATTCACATTACGATTTAAGACCGTCGACAATTAGACGAAGTCGAATTTCAAGACTAAATTCCCACTCCGCTGTAGTGCAAGGAAATACTAACAATAATAACACAAATAACCAGAACCAAAATAGTGTTAATCATTCTAATACTACTAACAATAATAATAATAGTAACAATACTAATAATACTAATACGAATGCTATACTGTAAATCATTGCCTAGCAGATGCAGATAGTCGTATAATTTCAGGGGGAATAACAGATGAAAGAGCTAAAATAAATGAAGCCTTGTTGCTCGTCAGCTCAGAACATGGAGACGCACATAAAACTTTGAATTCCACAAGTTTTAGCAAACTTAATAACTATGTAGAATTTAAAGAAATTTGTTTATCACTCTGGGAACCAGTAAATAAGACTGACAGTTTATATAACCTAACTAGATTTCTTAACCCACAATATAAAACAATTGCTAATTTGTACGCAAGCGTGGAGAATGCAATAGAGAAAATAACCGAAGACTTAATGAAGACAGGCATTACTATAGGAGACAAGACTCAGTTTGGGGATAGTGTCCATAACTTAGTTGAGCTACGACATGTATTAAATTACGTGTCATTTGGAACCATATATAATATTCTTGGAGAAGAGGAAAAGAAGGCTTTCAGAAAAACAAAACTTGATCCCAAGAAAACAAGCCTTCAAACATTAAAGACAATGAGAGAAGAAATCCAATGGAAAGAGATAAATCTATCCAAGGAATTTGTGGGAACAACAGAAGCACAAAATGAAAGGAAAGTCAGAAATAATAATCCTAATTTTAAAATGAATAATAAATTCTATGATAATTCCAGACAAGTAGGAAATAGACCAAATACATTCCAAGGGAAATATGCCGAAAATACTAAAAGAAAATGGAATCCAGATCAAAAGGGAAGAAACAATCTAACAAAGAGTGGACCACACAAACCTTATAGATATGGTCAAAACTCAAACACAAACACTTCAACCCAAGTGAACTATTCCGCTTAAGGGGCGAGACCAAAGACAGCCTGTGAAAACTGCGGGCATACAAATCATTTTACAAATGAGTGTAGAAAACCTAGAATCTGCACGGTTTGTCAGAAAGTAGGACACTTAACAAAGAATTGTTGGTTTAAAACACAAGAAGGAAATAAAGAAATAGTTGAATTAAGTAGTAACCACTCAACATCAAATAAGTCTTCAAATCAATGACAATTTATCCCTACACAGAATACCACAAGAAAGTCCCTTCAAGAAGATAAATGAAGATTAGAAGAATTAGCGAAATTGCAGAGTAAAGAAGTTGTATTTTCCATGGATGAAGAAGAAATAATCAGAAAGGATTTACCTATCATTAAAATTCCAATACAGAATAAATTATGTACTGTCCTTATGGATTCAGGTAGTACTGTAAGCATAATTGATAAACACACATTAACAAAGTACTTAGGCGTTAAAGAAACGCTAATTCAGGGTCAAAGCAAAATAATAAAAGGAGTAGCGGGTAAACAGATTAAAAGTTTAGGAAATGTGAACTTAGAAATAGACCTTTCGTCACATAAAACTGTTGAAAGTTTTATAGTTCTAGAAGACAGATATTATATGGTTACAGATTCAGAAGTGTCATTTGATTACCTCATTTAAAATACTTAAATACTCCACTTAGCAAAACAAGTTTTATCCATGATTGTGGATCTTACTCTCTATTCAACAAATAATATATAAAATCACCAATGAAATAAAGTTAAGACTACAAAATCATTTTAGTTCCCATAATAGAAAACCGTCATGCACTCGTATAATTTCGAGTCTTGTTCAGGAACGAGCGAAGAAAAGAAACAAATCTCGGTTCTCCAAATACTAATTAAAGACACGAGAAAATAATCTGTCGAATGGAAGCCTGAATTCTTTTTCCGTCGATAACTTCATTAAAAGTTGGGCCTGCACTCCAGTGCGTACGTGAACATGAGCCCCTTTGTTGATTGGCTTTGTTATAATGAAGCGAGAGTGCAACCGGAAAATTTTACGGACAATTAATGAGAGGAAACTTTATCAGCGCGCTGTAAAATGCCTTTATCACGGATGCAACACGTATTGACGCCGCCCACTAATTATTTCCCATCGGAAACCTATAAGCCCTGGCCAGTACTGACTGTCCCGCCGTCATTTGCTGTCTGCGAAAAGATATAAATTCTTTGCAGAGGGTACGTGACCTGCCCTCGTTAGTCTCTCTCATTCCGGGGTTGATGAGGTCATTGCTATTCATTTGGACAAGTTTGCAAGCGAGGGCGTGCATGCGAGTCCAAGGATAATCGTTCTCTCTCTCTCTCTCTTTATTAAGGTAACAGTTATATAGTTATATCATATCAATATAATAGTTACATAGTCATATATCACATATCGCAGTAGTGAAATGTACTCTGCACAAAAGTAAACTTTCGATAACCTAACATAACGGCATTTGAGTGTTGACGACTGGCTTCTTATAGGCATGGATGTTTTATGAATTAGCCATATTCTTAATTCCTGAATTTTAAATCGATTTGGTTTTTTATTCTATTCAATTAGAGTGAATAACAATGGTTAGGAAAATCCAATTTTTCCATATTCCTACTATAAACAAATCTGTCTTCCCATCTTATGTCACCATACCAGGTTTATCTTGGCAATGGTTTAAAAGACTAGATGGCATATTGGATACAGTACTGAACTTGACTCTTCATAATGATGGTTCCGGTTTCATCTCAGTTGAAAATTTTCTTAAAATATTAGGAAAACCGGATCCTTAGTTTGCACTATGGTAACACGCATGTAATAAAATATATATATATATATATATATATATATATATATATATATATATATATATATATATATATATATATATTATATATAATATTATATATATATATATATATATATATATATATATATATATATATATATATATATATATATATATATATATATATATAGAACCACTTATCATTATGATTCCCCTTCGGTGCAATACACACACACACACACACACACACACACACACACACACATATATATATATATATATATATATATATATATATATATATATATATATATATATATATATATATATTTCTGAGGTACAGCGAATTGGATATTAATGGCATTTGAAGCAAGCTTAAAGTTCATGTATAAAAACACGGCCATGTGATAAAAATTCATGTATGTATATGTGTATATATATATATATACATACATATATATGTATATATAATTATATATACAAATGTATATATATACAATATATATATGTATATATATATATATATATATATATATATATATATATATATATATATATATATATACATATATATATACGAATAGAGGCCACCCTTATGAGTGTTTTGTTGATGAGTTTTTAACCGTTCACGCTTATAATAGATTAAAGGGAACCATGCCATGAGTCTAGAATTCGCGATCCCTTAGCATCCACTATTAATGATTACTACTGCTATTATTGTCGTTACTGTTGTGTGTATCATTCTTACTCTATCGTTGGGTTTGTACGAACGTTCTGCCATGTCATGTCAGTACAATGGGGTTGACTGGTCAGAGATGGCTGAAGTATACGAAAGGTCAACATTTTAGTGATGCCCGACCTCTTGTTTTCTTGAGGCAGTTAGTCAGCCATCCTGAGTTGTGCAGAACTTGTTCGTTACGGTCACGCATACCATTGTAAATGTCAAAGCTTCTCTTATAGTAAATTAAAAAATATGGCATACTAGGAGCTCATTCACTTTCCCGAGATTAGTAATTAAATATATATATATATATATATATATATATATATATATATATATATATATATATGTATATATATATATAATGTGTATACCTCGTATATACTGTATATACATGTATACATTACAGTATATATATATATATATATATATATATATATATATATATATATATATATATATATATATATATATATATATATATATACATATATATATATACATATATATATGTATATATATATATATATATATGCATGTATACATGTATATTATATATCTATACACACACACACACACACACACACACATATATATATATATATATATATATATATATATATATATATATATATATATATATATATATATATATATATATATATATATATATATATATATGACCATAACTTCAAATAATATTCATTTACATAAATAACTGAGTATTTATGAAAAGGAGCAAATTTAATACAAAACGAATTCGCTGACCATGAAAACGGGGTGATTGCGGGTGCATGAGCAACTTCGAAGGAGATTGCCAGAAACCAGACGAGGTTGCCAGGGATTTGGAGGGTGGGGGTTAGAGAGTCTGGCCTCCGGGGTCAAGAGATTGGGTGGATCACAAGACATTACAGTTGAGAAATGATTTAAGCCACACAGCCCGCAGGAGCACACCAAATCAAAGGAGAGCCATTAATGAACCTTCCTCGCTGCGGGCGACCTGCTTTGATGGTGAATATCTCTCTCTCTCTCTCTCTCTCTCTCTCTCTCTCTCTCTCTCTCTCTCTCTCTCTCTCTCTCTCTCTCTCTCTCTCTCTCGGGGCACAGAAGGGAGATGATAATGTGCTTGAGAATAGTGAAGGGGGAAAGGTAACACTGGAAGGAGAGCGATGATTCTTCTTTCCTCTCCTCTCTTCTCTGCTCTCCTTTGATGAAGTTTAGCTTCTCAGCATCGTAAAAGTGATTATTTCTGTTAATGATAAGTTTGATGACTTATTTTGCAACATTTGTTAATCTTCTGCAACTTGAGTATTTCAAGGGTCAATGACATTGTTTTCAGAGCTGATATTAAATGGTAAAGTTGTCGAGCTGAAGCGAGGATTATTTTGGGGCATAAATTAGCTAATGATTTAAGAAAGAGACACAAAATTACTTCCAAACTTTTTTCATTGTGTACATTGTAGTTGCGAAGGCTGTAATACAAAATTATTTTTCGGGATGTCATTTAGGAGTCTACAAGAAAATGTATTGAAAATCATTTCATCGGGTGTTCAATAAAAAAAAAAACAGTAAGAATAAGCAAACTGATAACCAGCCCATTAAAACAACGTAACCCATAAAAACTCACTTGGAAGGAAATACAAATATCCATTGTTCTGTGTACTGAAATATTTATGTTCCATTATTTATATAGAATACATGTCATGATTACGTGATAAAATTCTGTGACCATGCAATATATCACCGCCATTAAGAGAACGCTGTAAAGCCAAAGCCCTGAACACAAGTGAAAAATACTTTTTATCATTAATAATTTTCACAGAAACATTGCTTTCATCTAAATTCAGCCACTGGACAGCCTACTACTGTATATATATATATATATATTTTTTTGCGT
>NC_089750.1:15902552-15910052 GCF_040412425.1 Macrobrachium rosenbergii
CCCGCTGCTGTTTTATGACAATTTCAATCCATCACTTTATTCTTCACCCTAGAAGCTTTTATTGAAACAGTCAAACCAATAACAAGTTGGTAACAATAAAGGTAATTGTTATGTCAAAGTATGCAACGTCATAAGAATGTATACTCAAAACGCATAATTAAGCATATGGTTAGAATTTATTTTTTTTTTTTAATGAAAGTGTCTTAATGCAACCAGCAGTATGTCACTGTTATCCCAGATCTGATCCAAAGTTGCATAGATTCGATAACCACCATGGTAGGAAAACTTAATATTATATAATTCCCCATGGATTTATATTGCTCCTTAGGTAAAGTTATTTTTTGGATAATAATAGTTAATTTGTGACCTAACACTTGAAAAAAAAAAAAAAAAAAAAAAAATATATATATATATATATATATATATATATATATATATATATATATATATATATATATATATATATATGTATATATATATACATACATACATATATATATATATATATATATATATATATATATATATATATATATATATATATATATATATATATATATATATATATATATATATATATATATATATATATATATATATATATATATATATATATATATATATATATATATATATATATATATATATATATATATATATATATATATATATATATACATGCATACTCTCTGAAGATTAGCTTTCAACCACCTTTCCATTCTCTGTGCATTTTGGTACAAGCAAAATCTTCCTTGCATTTCCAACGCCACTGAATAAAAACCTCATCACTAATGTGAACCGGTTATTCATTCTTCATTTGTCGTACGAATCCTATATATTGAAACGTCAGATGGGGAAAGGGGTTCCATTATTTACTTCCAGCTCTGTCAGATATTGCTGAATACAAGTTGGGCCTTACAATGGATGGAGTATGCTACCGAAGAATAATTTTAGACGAAAGTCCAAAAAGGGGGGAAAAATTCAATTAAAGGAAGGCATATAAAGTTTATTTGTACAATGAAGTTGGGTCCCTTTTCCTGGACTTTATGTAATATCTTATTAACTTTATTTTTTTTTTATCCAATAACGCAAGACATATTTTAACATCATATAACGGAAGATGAATGATACTCAGGCTAAAAACAAACAACTGATATATTAAATGTAATAAAATAGCTTACTCCTTTACTTCCCCTAAAAATCTAAATCAGTCAGTAGACAGGAAGTCATATCATTCATTCTTCATTTTCGTTTTCTTGCGCCGGTTTATGTTCCCTAACGCAAAATTCACAGTAGACAAGGTATATCAATACGCCTCTGTATTTTGAGAAATCTGAATCACTATTGTGCTCAAATTCAAAATGAGCTACAAAAATGACATTAAATTATTTCCAGCTTACCAAAAACAAATGTTTTAGAAGGTGAATTAGCTTTTAAAGCTATTAGGGTAAACATAGCAAAGTGGACAAACACTAATCTCAGCTAATACAATCATCATAAGAGCTAAATAAGGATAGTATTTCAACCCCTTGCTCGCCTGTCTTCCCGTGCATATTATAACCTGAGCAATAATTGTTTATCTAAAAATTAAACTACCTTGCGAACCAGCTTTTCATAAGACACGTGGAAATCTGAGCAATATTTTAATAAGGGCTTCTCTCTGTAGCTTAAACGCAAATTAACTACTGTATTTATCACTATGATGTGATTTATTGGTCATATGGCGTTGTATTGAACGTCGTTATCGCTGATGTATCAATACAGAATTCTGACAATGGTATAATATATATAAACTGTTGTAGCCGAAGACAGCCGCGAATTGTCAGCTCCCGTACTTAGGGAAATCACGGACACTGCCCGGTACCTTGAAGCAGAATATGGAGCGTTTTCCAGCCGGCTTAGGACAAATACGTAAATATATCTGTATAAAAACACAAATACACACACGCACACACATTCATATATATATATATATATATATATATATATATATATATATATATATATATATATATATATATATATATATATATATATATACTGTTATATATATATATATATATATATATATATATATATATATATGGGAAACATATACATATATATACTGTTCCTAAGCAAACCAAAACCTCCAAACTGCCTTGCAATCCAAATAACGTAATTTTTGCACTGATGCCTAATTGTGGAATGGCGTGAGAAACTCAGCCCCTACGTAAATTTTTCTCCATGCTTCCCTTTCTGGTGCATCTGTTTATCTTACCTAAAGACCTGGTGACTGCTTGAATGACCTCTTTTCAGATAAAAGGCGAATGGAGACGAAGCCTGCCGAAAATCCGCCAGAAAGGTTGAGTCCCCTATCAAAACTGGCAAACATGGGTTGCCAGAAATCACCAGGATTTGGAAGATTCCAACATAGAAAACGAAGTGACTGATCCCAGTGACCTCTGAAAGTAGCAAGAAAATAAGCCCCGGAGGTCACATAAGGCAAGAAACAGGGGTCGTCGGCCTCAGAAATCTCCCGGTAGCAGGCCGACACACATCCACTTCCATGCTCCTTATTGAGCTGACCCCTCCATGTGGTCACCTTTCGACCACCCAGTCACACTACCTATTCATTCCCATTAAAACTCATCCCTCCAGACCTGGTGAATTCGACGAGGCTCCTCCTTCGCTCCGTCGTAAGGTAATGTCTTGATTCGAGGTTCTTTCAACAGTCACGTATCTTTAATCTTCCACTGAACTCCCATTTTCTTTCTGAAGTGCGAGTTATCACAAAGACCTGACTCACTTAGCTCAGAATGAATTTTAATGCAAGTATATCGTACCAGAATCGAGTTATCTTGACGCCCTCTGCGCAACCCTCGATTCGCCCGAGATCGTTATAATTATCCTTATGTAACTGCTGGCATTATCAAATTGCAGACGGTTCATCGGCTGTGGAAACATCGACTTGTCTTGTGCTTCTTGCAGTGAAAAGGAAACTGCAATCAATTTTTCAGTATCCCTTTCAAGAGGATTAACCATAGACTCTTCAATATTTGGAACAGTACTACAATAACTAACCACGTGGCAGGCCCCTGTTGTAGCTGCCTATCATTCCCCAGTCTTCTGATTGGCGTGTTTTATGGTAAATATATTCCATTTAAAGTAAATCTAAGTGTTTATCTGCAAAAGCCCCTTGTTGAAGTACAGCCTTCAGCCCAACTGTTTTTCTATTTAGTTTCCTACCTGACCTAGAAATTGCAGTCAGAATCTCAAGGTGTATTAGTAAGCCCCCTTTTTACGAGCTACAGGCCAGATTGGACCCCTGAACAAGGAATACACTAAGTAGGCCATGTATATATATATATATATATATATATATATATATATATATATATATATATATATATATATATGTATGTATATATATAGAAAATAAAATAAAATATAAATATATATATAATATATATATTATATATATAATTATGATATATGATTGATATGATATATATATAGGCATATATAAGCATATATACATATATAATATATATATGCATATATATATAATATATATATATATATATATATATATATATATATATACGTATATATACATGCGTGCATATGCAGATAGACCTCCTAACCCCACGATTTCTTCACAAATTGTGGGTACGCTTTTTATTACAAAATACTAAGGTAACGTGAGGAACAAACTGAGAAACCACCGACCCTATGGGTCGATTCGAACCTACGAATGATGTGCTGGGTGAGGTTACCTAAACCATGCGGCCACGAAGAATGAAACGAGGGTAATTCAGCACATGAAAAATATACCTCTTGTATTGTCATTTTCCGGTAATGGAATAACACGCATCCTTACCGTCACAATATTGGTGATCATTACAGAGCCTGGTAATAATGTATAAATGAAGAAACCCCTTTTTCCTTAATATTTTAACCATGTACGATGGATTTGGACGTGGTTTAGCTTAACCTTTCCAGCTAATATATACTTGTGTTAAAATTAACTCAAATATACTTAAATCTGTTGAATTCCAACCAAATTTACTTACATCTGTTGAAATCAAAAGCATCCCGAGGTTATTAAGTTCACACACGCAGAACTTGTGCAACAAATACTTGCCCCAGCTGATTAAACGTATGGTTTCTAAAATAATTATGGCATTTTACACAAAAAAAGTTACAACCTCTAAAAATACTTATGAACAATACTGCGACAGCGGTAAAAACGAACCGAACTACAGTCGATTCATTTTTCTTTCCTTGAATTACGTAACACCAAAGCTGCCCCGATTTTGCAGTGCTGTAAAAATTTAGATTCGTTGTTCATTTTTTTTAACAACCTTAGTTCCTGGGATTTTTATTATTAATATATGACAATGAGCAAATTCTTTTAGTAGCCACACTGTCATTAAAGTTTTCTATTTCGTCAAATAACGGTTCCCCCTCAATATAAAAAAAAATCACCACAGGTAGCCTACACGGACACCCAGTGAGCACCGACTTATAAAATCCAAATATTTCTGATATAACACCGAAACCCAATATCACAGTAATGTTTAATCTAAGATTTCTAGTTATTCTTTGCTCCCTTTCCAATAACGTTAATAATAATACAATACATAGTGGTCATGGCCGTTCAGCAACTCGCTCCAACCTTCTTACACACACAACAATATTTGTCCTAATACCCTCAATTAACGTCAAGTCTATTGTAGCTCCAACAGGAAGCCTTCTTTAACATCCAAATTATCCAGCTATGGCCGCTATACTCCAGTGGTGAAAATTAATACCACACAATCTGGGCTAAAGTATGTCCCTTAATGTTACACGTCACATGTTAATGTCACTAAAATCATATCAGTTTCTAAAGTGCGACTACAGCCATGTGGTACTTTGATACTTTTTTCTCACCTTAAAAGCTGGTTCGTTGCTCACTCTATTAAGGAGGTTCAGCTTTATTAACCATTTGATAACTGTCTCATCTATGTGGAACTTAGCCAAATGACCTAACGTAACGAGAAAGCCTTTAGTTCTAGGACATGAAAAAAAAAAAATGTTTGTATCAGACAAACTTGTATTTGTAACATTCTAAGAAACTTGTCGGTTAAAAGAAATGCCACCAGGACGTAAATGACTTCGTTCTAAGAAACTATGAAAATTTAAGATTCCAATTTCGATAGATAGACGTTTTAGATAAGCCTTGTCTCGCTAATTTTGTACCATGCAGTCTCCGGGAAAGTTTCCATGAAAAACTGCACCAAATATTGTATCAGCTAATGCATGTTACGGAACAATTTGCAACCTAGTAAATCATTTAGTATCAAAATGGAAGTTAAATACCCACGCCAAAATCGTTTTCAATTTTAGTACAAAACTTTGCACTTAAGACCAAAGTTTATATTATCAAAATTAAAAAATTTACTTGATACCAGAGTTTAAATCATACTTAAAATTAATGCCATGAAAAGCAAGTATTTAAAAGTTTATATTAAAAAAAATTAAAAACTTAAGATACTTATAAGTTATGGTTTTAGATACGGATATGCAGGGCCCCTTCCGGAATACGGTAAAATTACCGTATACCAGAATGGACATCTTCCCCATACCAGGGGCGGAGGGTGGAGGATTAGAGTGCAGAGTTTTCTTGAATCACACTAAGTGTCTCCGCACACTCACCACTGACACAGGTGTACTTTACCCGAATCCTCTTCATAGCCCAGACGTCCCTGAGATCTGCTAAGCTGTTCTGTGAAAAAAGTTTCGAATTAAATATATAGTAAGAACTTAACGATTATCCAAAATCAGACAAAGCAAAATATTCCAGTATGTAGAAAAATATGCTAAACTCGAAATAAAATATGCCAAACTCGAAAATAAACTTACTTTGGAGGCTAGAAGCAAGGAACGTCACGCAATCTTGCTAGGGATGCACAAAGTAACCAACCAAAATTCTGAACCAGGACAGTCGACACCCAACACATCCATTTGAATGACTCGAAGCGCCCGTGAAATTAGATATCGTTCTCTTCCTTCATTCCGAAGAAAACGGGTAGTTTCCAGCCAAAGACGATGGACACCATAACCAATTACCTCGCCGTCTAACTCGTTAACGCTTAACAATCGACTGGCCGCTCTCCCTCTCCGAATCTATTCGTGCAGTTACTGCTAGTTTCACTCTTTCATGTGCTCCAAAAATATGTCTTGACCACTCAGGTCTCAACTGTTATTTTTATCAAATTTATGAGATGAGGTACTTAGAATGACTGCAACAAAGCATTTTTGTTACTGTTCTTAGTTTATTTCCCTGGTACATAAAATCGAAGGAAACAAGTATAAAGCTTTTTGCAAAACAACAGTTTTATTCAGTATAAAACAGCCTTCCATTTTTTCTAAAAACCGAAGCGCAATATTCAGTTTCTCAATCATAAAAAAAGCTAGAATAAAATAACGGATTATTTGTGCTGTATATAAAGTGACTAACAATTCACCATGATGTTTTCACTAAATCCCTAAGAAAAGTAATAGTAAAGTCATACGTCCTGAAGTCCTGGGATATAAAAATAAATAAATAGATAAAAACATTGCAATTACTTCCTTTCGGGTCACGAAAAAACTGAGTTAACTATAAAAATTACAATTATGGTGTTTTTCTCGCAAAAATTTCTGTAAAGTTTCGCATACATCAAGCAGAGGACATGAACATGGTTTTGAGAATTAATTTCTTTTAGCAAAAGAATTTTCAATTAATACAAGAATATTTAGCCCACCAATTTCAACACATTTCTCCATGTCTTTCATGTATACCTATAGGCTTTCTACCCAACGACGAGGTTTTCAACATCCAATAATACCAACAAATGTTGCTTTCCATGGAAATCTAATTCCTTTCTAATGTACTACATCAAATACGTTGGTAATAATGGTTCATCTGGTGTTGTATCTGTTTGGCCTTGAGGTTGATGCGCTGGAGTACGAAACTTCATTCTTGCATAAGTAAACTAACCCAAACGACAGGGGAACCTCCTTATTATACATAGGTATTTCGGTAGACACCAGTCTCACCAGGTCAAAACGTCCCCACGGTAGATAGCTAATATATGTTCAGAATTTCATCCTTCAACCACTTTTTATTTATTCATTTACGTTCATGAAGGTCCACGTTCTACTTTTTCAGAACGAGATATTGTTTAGTAAGATTTTCCATGCATGATTATCACGAATAAATATTATAATAAATGCAAAAATATTACTAAATGATAAGAGCATTGGTAGGTGCATGGCCGCATGACAAAATGCATTACAAGTTAATGCTTCATAATCAGTGCCAAGTCGTATCATCTTATGTTCACAGCGTCAGTGAATAATATTATTCAGAGTAAATTTCTTGTTCATAAACTGGTCCTTCACTGGGTTTATTATTTATTAGTATTTTACGAATACAACTCAGCGTAGTATAAGGATGATTGCTACATTCCTGCTTTGCAAAACTGACTT
>NC_089750.1:15915052-15977552 GCF_040412425.1 Macrobrachium rosenbergii
AAAAAAAGAATTAGACGATGTCTGATTCAAGATGTAGCTGTTACAAAATACATAAGAAAAATCCAGGCATGACGCCCAAAAAGTTTAAAGTTGCCAAAAAAAAAAAAAAAAATTAAATGTGCAAACAATTTTCGCTTCCTAGTGAGACATCTAGGTATGACTCCCCAAAAAGTTCAGAGATAATCTTAAAAGTTTTGTAATAGATTCATCTCATTGCATTATTGAAGTTGGATTACACTGCAAACAAGTATATTATGCTTTTCAAAAATAAAGAAAAATGCACCTAAAATATAAATGCTATTTCTTTTCGAATTCTCTTGGAGATGCATCAGGATAGTCAGAAATAAAGGGTAAAATTTTTATTTTATAAAAGTGAAATGGATCGTTAGTAAACTTGCTCTTTTTATTATATTTTTTTTATATTAACGCCCTTTACAAAGCTCTCTCTCTCTCTCTCTCTCTCTCTCTCTCTCTCTCTCTCTCTCACTGTATGACGGAATTTATTATATGCAACTCTCTTTGACATCGTAATTCAAAAGCCACAATGATGTTTAGAATCAATGGACATACCGTAGGTCTTTTTGAGACCTAGAGTTTATGGACAATTTTCACTGCAATAATTTTTTCCACCCAGAAATACGAGGAAAAAATACATATCAAAGCACCCATTCCGGCGACCGCTTGATTTCAGTTTAATGCGTTAAAAATAATCTTCCCAAAAGTCAATGGTGATAGAAATGTGGAAACGGAGAGTGATTTATGAAGCACAATGACGCGGCGTCCATTAATTATTCCTGATATTGATAAAACTGAATGGAAATTTCAGAATCACGTGATTCATATATATGCAAATCATCTAATATTCGCAACATAGCTATCAGATGGGATTATGCAAATGGACTCATGTCGCTAATTTTCGGGGAGGCCTACGGGAAAAATAGAAAAAAAGATTATGGATGGGAAAAGATATTATGTCTGCAGCCGACGTGGGCGGATTTCTTCCTTGTTTCAGTGGGTGACCGTATGGACGAGACAGGAAGTACGGGGAGAGGTATTCGCGAGATAGAAGGTGACAACTGTCCTTAGACAGTGCTTGGCCTGAGTTGCACTCGAGGGCTGCATGAATTTTCTCCTCTTTGGGGTAATGAGCTGCGTCAGGAGACCTGCACGACCATTTCCCGTCCGGAAATTCGCTTGCTGTGAATGTTCTGTCCGTATCTGTAAATTAGCCTAAGCTGCGCTGGCATAGAGAGGTGTCCTTCCCCAAGAGTATAAAAACATCATCATGAATTTTTACAAGTTATTGCTTCAATATATTACTAGCGGGTGAATGTAATCAAGAGTCTTTAGATTGAAATTTTAGTTGCCGTAAAATGAATTAAAAACAATACGTGAATTCGGACCAGAAAGGAAGAAATTAATTACCAAATGACTGTTGCGCAGCAGTGAGGTTAGTAAATGAAAGGAATTAGTTACTGTTACTACTTCTCATTTAAATAAGTTTATGTTGCTTGGACTAAGGGAGTAAGATACTACCATCTATTACGCATCATCATTTGTTTTAGTAGTATACAGATAATCATGATGATTTTATGCAATCTTGATTCTTGACCATAAAATAATTTTGTTTAGCAAATAACTGGATTCCAAGTAAACAGAGAGAGAGAGAGAGAGAGAGAGAGAGAGAGAGAGAGAGAGAGAGAGAGAGAGAGAGAGAGAGATTATCTTTAGATTCACAACTCACATGCTCACCCTCACTTTCAGACATGTCCAGATGAATAACAATGACCTCATTAACCAGGAGCGAGAAAGACTAACGAGGGCAGGTCACGTTCCCTTTGCAAAGAATTTATATCTTTTCGCAGACAGTAAATGACGGCGGGACAGTCAGTACTGGCCAGGGCTTATAGGTTTCCGATGGGAAATAATTAGTGGGCGGCGTCAATACGTGTTGCATCCGTGATAAAGGCATTTTACAGCGCGCAGATAAAGTTTCCTCTCATTAATTGTCCGTAAAATTTTCCGGTTGCACTCTCGCTTCATTATAACAAAGCCAATCAACAAAGGGGCTCATGTTCACGTACGCACTGGAGTGCAGGCCCAACTTTTAATGAAGTTATCGACGGAAAAAAGATATTGAGATTTCAAATCGACGGATATCTTTTCGTGTCTTTAATTGGTGTTTGGAGAAACGAGACAGGAAATTTCTTTCACTTTATGATAAAGATCGTAATTTGTAGCCCAGGGATTTATAATGTAGTGCAGGCGATGTTAACATCATTAAATCTTATTTTTTCAAAAGTAATGTTATTTTTTTCCTCTAATCGAGACAAGAAATGTTAAAAATACAGACAACTCTATTTACATGAAACTGTAAAAGTACATATTATTTTCAGTTTTCTTGAAAAAAAAAAAAATACAGTTTTTGTCAAACTTATAAAGTTTGTTTCGTCTGAAAGGATACACACGTTTTCAATGGCCCTGTGGGCTTGTTCCATATGAATAGGGTTGATATTCTGCCTAATAATATTAAGAAGTTAGACGAGTATAGAATTCCATGTAGGAAAGTAATAGTAACCTTGATAGCTTAAAAACAACAGACAGTTTCCTAATACAAGAGCGACGTAGAATGCTTACGGAATTTAGCAGGTAAAATTAACAAATTCTCTATGAAAGTGACAGTTTCATATCATTTACATTATTTACTAAGGTGATATCCTGATATCTCGGAAGTTTTCACATTACCAGAGGTTAAAACGTACTTTTGACATAATGTATTACTGTCCTCTTTTCAGGAAATTACTACTCAGTTTTTAACCATCATAATTTCACTTCAGAGGTTAAAACGGGTAACTCCTTTAATTCCGTTAAAAAAAAAAAAGCGTTTCTGCATTACAGTCTTGCTCCTTTCCTGATAATGAATGCTACAGCAAATGCAAAATAAACGCGTTTATTAGAATAAAAATGCCCGAATTAACTATATATCTAAAGAACAAAGAAATGAAAACTGTAGATCTTCTATGAGCGAGTGTCCCGAAGGTCTGAAATAGTAGGAAATACAAGGAATAAGATAATACAGAAATCCGTGGTAGCAGGCTGCAGTGAAATCACTGTCATAAAGTGATAAGCTGATTTGAGGGATATAAGGAGGGCTAATTATGATATACATACATACATACATACACACACATATATATACTGTGTATGTATATATACACAAAACAACACACACACACACACACACACACACACACACACATATATATATATATATATATATATATATATATATATATATATATATATATATATATATATATATACATATACACACACATCCCAATGTATGCATACCTGTCTTGAAGCCTGCCATGAATTCAGTATTAAGTTTGCAAAAATATTTTTTGTTATTATATTTTGCACAAACTACAAACTACAAGATTGATTTCCGGAGTGAACAGAGACAAATTTTAAGAATATATGAGGGATATTTTCATAAAATGAACACTTCTTTAAAATATTGCCTATAAGCATCAATATTTAATGACATATATCTGCGTAAAGCTCTAAAAGACATTAATAAGTACTGATGTTTACAGGCGACATTTTGAAGAAATCTTCATTTGATGAAAAGTTCCGTCACGATTTATTAAAACCTCTGTTCACTTGCATCTGTTTCCATATAACAATACTGTATCTAAGAATCAATTTCACATCGCAAGATAAAATTTAGAAGGGTTCTGCTTTCCATGATAAATTCCATAATTACTCTTCTTCCTATGATTTTACCTCAGACGACAGATCTGCAATAAATAACATGATGATTTTTTTATAAGAATGAGAAAGTAAGAGAAATCAAAACAGACGGATATTGCAATACCGCAAAAAACATAAATGTTGCAACTGAAGGAAATTAAAGCTGCAATGTTCAACGGAAACTGTGAAAGAAAGGAGTAGTGTTGTTCCCAAGTGACTTTTGCTTTCATACTACAGAAATTCAAGCATAAACGAGGCATGTTTAGTGAAGCATCTCGAGATAAGGAGCCCTGATCTCTGTAAGTCAGAGCTACTCTAATCATTGCACGTACATGACCAAGTAAGTTTTATGGGTGCTAGTAGCGGGGAGGAGAGAGAGAGAGAGAGAGAGAGAGAGAGAGAGAGAGAGAGAGAGAGAGAGAGAGAGAGAGAGAGAGAGAGAGAAGAAAAACTGAAAATAAAGAGAGAAACTCTCCGAAAATGACACTACATCACCTTCCAAAGTGAAAGATACTATTTCAAAGAAAGTGTACATATAGTAAAAATGACAAAGCAAAATACACAAAACTAAAATAATTTAAAAAAGCTGCACTATAGCCAAGTCCATTTATAGAGGGTAACAAACCTTTCCTCGGAAGAGGATGTGCTTTTTCTTGGCATTACAAGAAAAGAAAATGTTCTGATGAGAAAATCTTGATCTGCAAAAACGGTTGGCTTAACTCCACTTAGTCTGGGAAACGTAAACCTTTCGTTTTCTTACTGCGCGTAAACATTTCTCTCTCTCTCTCTCTCTCTCTCTCTCTCTCTCTCTCTCTCTCTCTCTCTCTAATTGTACCTATATTCTGAGAAAATTAGCACTAATGTTTTGATTATAAAATCAAGGAAATTTGTATTTATTTAGTGTACATTGTCTCTTAGGATGGACGAGTTTGAACCTGTTCAAGAAACAAGCTGAGAACGATAAACAGTATTTTCCTATGACTATTGACTTCCAGGCGAAATGGGTAACAATCTCTTCTAAAAGGGAGACCCGTTTATAATACAATTTAGCCATTATGTAAACAGTTCAGTTATTCTTTATGAGTTCTGTCAAGTCCCGCCAGTGAGGTTGAAGAGGACTGCACATGTCGCCAAAAATTTCGCAGCACATTAGAGTTCAGGAACCGATGAAATTATGGATTTTGTATTTGATAATCTAAAATATTACATTGGAGTATAACAATCTAGACTGCAAACTGAGTGAACTTTAATTTGAATTTCTATTTCATCCAAGAACGAACACTTCTAGGCCTCCTACACAAGTTACAATGTATATCTGGAATAGGTTTTTCTGTGTGAACCAAAGAAATTCCAAAGGAAATGAACTCCCTGTCCAGTATTAATTACAAAGTTGGTAAAAGGTAATTTAATATCACATCGAAATGTTAAAACATTTCTAATAATAGATGAACGACATTTTGGACTGAACACTTGAAAGGTAATAATTTTTTTTTTTTTGCTTGCTTTGCTGTAACAAAAATAGTTTATATAATTCTTGCGTTTATTCATAATTCAATTATTATTACACTAGGATGATAGCACATACTCAAAATTATCTTAATTAGTTCTAAATAATGAATCGACTTTTGAAAGGCTTTAATAATTGCGTTAAGATCGTCAGTGATGTCTTCTGAGTTACAGGACTAGAGGGCACATCGATCTTACTGAAATATAAAGTATTTCTTTTATTATGGCCTCGAGACTTATCCCCCCCTCTCTCTCTCTCCCTCTCTCTCTCTCTCTCTCTCTCTCTCTCTCTCTCTCTCTCTCTACTAACACACACACACACCAATATTGTACATACACTTACACATACATATACACGCACTTAGTTGCAAAATATGTATCATAGTTAAAACAATGCACTGATACTGGGGATTAAATGAAAATACCATATAACAGTTTTGAGATATAAACCTATTGACTTTTTTAATTATGCTCATTTTTATATTTTGTTCATAATTTAAATGAAAAATGGTCGTGAGATCCACCACTTGATATTGATTTATTGCGTTAAAAATAATCTTGCCAAAAGTCAAAGGTGATAGAAATGTGGAAACGGGGAGTGATTTATGAAGCACAATGACGCGGCGTCCATTAATTATTCCTGATATTGATAAAACTGAATGGAAATTTCAGAATCACGTGATTCATATATATGCAAATCATCTAATATTCGCAACATAGCTATCAGATGGGATTATGCAAATGGACTCATGTCGCTAATTTTCGGGGAGGACTACGGGAAAAATAGAAAAAAAGATTAAGGATGGGAGTAAAATATTGTGGCTGCAACCGGCATGGGCCGATTTTTTCCTTATTTGAGTGGGTGAGTGAATGGACGGGGCATGAGGTATGGTGATAGGTATTTAGGACAAAATAGGTGACAGGTGCCCTTAGACCCTGCTCGGCCTGAGGCGTACTCGACGGCTGCAGGAATTTTCCCTTCTTCAGGGGAATAAGGGCCATCGGACTGTTTCTGCTGATGGAAAATTCGCTTGCTGTCAAAGGCTTACAAAATATGATATCTAAAAAATACCATCATATGAAGTAGAATCTTCAAGGAAGGTATGTATATATATATATATATTTATATATATATATAGTATATATATATATATATATATATATATATATATATTTTATATATATATATATATATATATATACATATACTGTATATATATAAAATATATATATATATATATATATATATATATATATATATATATATATATATATATACATACATATATATATATATATATATATATATATATATATATATATATATATATATATATATATATATATATATATATATATGCGCATGTCTGTATGGATGTGCAATTATACAGTTGAACTTAGCTTAGGGCTTCCTGTTTTGTTATATACTGCGACGTCGTTTCTTTCTACTAGTCGATGTTCTAATTACAAACGTTCCTAAAATTTCCCAAAGCTATTTGACAAAAATGTGAAGATGATTGAGACCTTCCTCATTACCTAAAATGCTGGCCGCTGTTTATTAAAATCATTTCCCTTACGTTCCTGAAAAAATAGTAATTCCTATAAAAATCTTAAGTATGAAAGTAAGGCATGCTGTATTATTTTTAAATATAAATGAAACCCCCATTATTATCTAAAATTGCAGCTTCATATAAACAGTTTACCCACTGCTGGATATAATCAAACTTTTTTAAAGACGAATATTTCACCTCCTAGGACCAAACGAAATATTAAATAAAGTATAGTAATAGTTCAACATCCCTCTAGTTTCAAGGTATAACCACAGTTAGAAAATCCCAATCACCAAATCTTTTTGTGGTTTTAAAATTAAACTTTTTTGTGTGTGCCGTATATCTTGTTACCAAAAACACCAGGAATATGTTATCGTCAACCACGCACATAAACACACACACACACACACACACATATATACATATATATATATATATATATATATATATATATATATATATATATATATATATATATATATATATATATATATATGATTAAAAGCACAAGATATTGCTCAACTTGGGAGTACACACATCCTAAGGTGTTCTTAAACTTTGTACCATGGGTTTGCATGAGAACACATTATTGCACTAGAAACTTTGTTTTAAAGGCCTATTAAAAAGTATTATCTTGATCCCCACGTCTGCTGCTCCAACTGTCATTTGTACCGATGGCCGACCTAATGTGTTTTCGTCTACCCAACCATTGTGCTGCCAAGCACTAAGTCTTGAAGTGTGGAGAGTTTAGCAAGGTAGTGGCGACCATTGAAAATCTAGGGTAGGAGCAGCTGGGTTGTTGAGAGTCAGAGACAGACTTACAAATTATTACATTTTGTTTTGTCACGTCCATTGCAAATTCGTGAAGATTACTCATATTTTACTGTGGTTTTCTGGTGATAATATGGCGCATTGTGTGATGATATCATTACGACAACGTCCCTTCGCAGAAATGAATTACTGTAAGAAAACATTTTCATCAATGATAAAATTAAAATTTGTTATCGATGAGGCAAAATGCTACAGGAACAGCTTTCTATAAGTTAAAAATGTAAAAATAATATTGACGCTGATACCATGTGGCAGGTGATCGTTGCATCACTCAGCAACGGCATTTTAATAGTTACATAAAGATATTGCCAAAATAACAACCATGACGAAAATCTTCAAATGGATAAACCTTTTATGAAGTGAAAGGAAGTATTCTGAGACGAGGCCTGCGTTGTCAAAAGCAACTGTTTCTTGTCCGCCCCAGAAGGAAAAGCTTTGCATATCTGGATGCTCTTACCGTTTCAAAGCAGGGCATATTTAATACTCCTTGCAAAAGTTCCATGACTTCTGTTTTCCTCGAAAGTGCGCTTTTAGTCCATACTGTATTATGTGTTATTCTTATGTGTTACTCTTTGTTTTTCCTTCTACAGTTTGTCATTTTTATTCACCAATACCTAGCTTTGCTTGGAGGGGTGTATTTAAGGAAAAATACCCATTCATCATTTAATTGCTCATGCTCAAAATATAAATTTTTTTACAACATTGTCCGCCTAACAGACTTGAACAGTGTCACCGTTTCTTACACACACAGACAGAATTATATTATATTTTTATGCCCTCGAACTTCTAAGGTGATAAAGCTCTTTATTGCTGTAATTCCTAATTGTGCACTAATTCCAATAGCCTATTCACTCCTATTTGCTAAACATGATCGAAGCACCTCATATTTTATAACCTGTCTTTTTCACTATGAAGTGTTGCCTCGTCGATGAATCTCTGCTCATCACATTCCTTCAGCCTCATGAATGTGCCACAATATTTCATATCAGTTTTCATTTAACCATCAAACTTATTCATTCCACATATTTCATTCCATATTGTATTTCAAATTAGCCTTCTATGAACCTCATTTGTTTCACATCTAAGCAGCTCGTAGTAATGTCTACACTACGCCTTGATTCTCCTTTTCTGTCATTCTGATATATTCTTAATGTTTACTGCAAAATACCTACATAAATATCCCAACCTGCTATTTTCCACAGATTAAAAATCTGTGTGTGTGTGTGTGTGTGTGTGTGTGTGTGTGTGTGTATGTATGTGCTTTACGGGTCTTGATATCCCACAACCAGGTTCTTTATACAGAGCATATCCGTTCTCAATGTTCCACGGATAAACCAGTACAACAAAGGCTTATGGATAAAAACTGAATAAATAATGTATGTATTAACAAGAATTGAGCTAATACTTAGTGAACACATGAATACTTAACGCTATACATATTAAAGTGACAATAGCAAATCCTGGATTATTGATAACATCCAAACCATGCAGATATGTATCTTGCCGATAATTATGTCTTGAAAAGTACGCTTAACTTCGGGTAGATCCAAGAATCTTCAAAAGCTGCTTGCAGTTTCTCCCACAGTAGGAAAAATGGTCCTTCTCTTCAATACAGTAGAACTCTCGAAACATTTGCAAAGCAAATGACAAACTGTAGACCAGTCTTGGTGGGGCCAGTTACACCATAACATGCAATAGCATGTGCAGAAATCCCCGTAGGCGTGCACAAACCTGTGTACCAACGGTAACCAACTGTCACCAGTCTTCTTACTCGTCTCTAACTCAATTCTTCGGTTATAAGAGCGTAAAACGCTACCGGTGCTTCATGAAATGTCCATAAGCCCAGCTCTTCTTATAACCTTGCGGCTACGCGTCGTCTCACCTGAACCATTACAAGGTCATGCCAATACCATACTACATCGAAGACGATCTCCATTAACGTCGTAATTATCGATACTTCAATACACTGCCGAAATAAGACAAATACGGCCAAGCTCTCGAGACGTCCCCCGTAGAGGGGGTAGTGCCGTCAGGGCACCTCATGCGGCGCACTGCAGGCATTATTCAAGTTTCTTTGCAACGTCCCTTCGGCCCCTGGCTGTAACCCCTTTCGTACCTTTTACTGCTCCTCCTTTCATATTCTCTTTCTTCCACCTTACTTTCCACCTTCACCTAACAAATGTTTCATAGCGTAACTGCGCGGTTTTCCCTGTTACACCTTTCAAAAAAAGTAAGTATAGCTTAGTTTTACCAGACCACTGAGCTGATTAACAGCTCTCCTAGGGCTGGCCCGAAGGATTACACTTATTTTACGTGGCTAAGAACCAATTGGTTACTTAGCAACGGGACCTACAGCTTATTGTGGAATCCGAACCACATTATAGCGAGAAATGAATTTCTATCACCAGAAATAAATTCCTCTAACTCTTCATCAGCCGGCGGCGGGAATCGAACTCCGGCCCATCGAATGACGGTCTGAAGCTCAACCAACTCGGCCAACAAAGGGCTTACACCTTTCAAACCTTCTACTGTCAATTTCCGTTTCAGCGCTGAATGACCTCATAGGTCCCAGTGGTCGGCCTTTGGCCTAAACTCTCTATTCAATTCAATCTCGAGACGTCAAGTCACAACTACTCGCCGGTACCAGCCACTTCGCTCGCACCTCACCTACGACAAGACCCTCGTCCGACAAAAAAGGAAAAAACACTCGTTGAAGGTTAAGCAACCAATTCTCCGTGATGAAAAACGGTTTAGCTTGTTACACACACACACACACACACACACACTCTCTCTCTCTCTCTCTCTCTCTCTCTCTCTCTCTCTCTCTCTTATAATTGCAAAAAATTACATTACCTCCAAAGTAACGTAACAAGCATATGATGAAAACATTTCGACCATTTTAAAACATTTATATTCAAAACCCGTGTTTTATCAGTATCACAATTTATAACAAATATAGGAAGTTATTTTTCAGCCAACATAACATTTATTCGACAATTCATTCGGGTTTAAAATAACACCAAGAGTTTCTAGACAACAGGAGCCAGAGATGTTCAGAATTTATCTGAGCGTTGATACACAACAAAAGGGATGCAGAATAATGGCGATTCAGGCTACAGCATTTAAAGCAAAATGTATATTTTCCTTTTTTCCGCTTTTAACAGGACGCACAAGAGTCAAAGCTTAGTGATATTTTAAAGAATCTACAATGTGCGTTTTAAAGCAAAACTTCATTTGGAAAAGCTGAGTCCAATCCAAGCTAGCACAGGGCGGATTTGAGCTCGGTTTCCCCACGAATTTAAACTGGATTCGCTAATCCGTTCCTGGGGGAAAGACCAGTGCGCGAAGACCAGACGAAAATTGCTGGTGGGGACCAGGCTGCATATCCGTTTAGTCATTCTCAAAAATTGTAATCCTTTTTTCTATTTTTCCCCATTTTTCTTTTTTTCCCTTTCTTTTTTTATTTCGTAAAATCTACAGAGTGACGGCGGCCTCGTGATTGTTTCATCCACGGATCTCCAGTGTCCCATCTGGCTCTCTGGCCAGTTGCTAATGCAATTTTGTATCTCGTCTATTGAATGGTCTGCAGCGCGAATAGCAAGTAAATGATTCTCAAAATGATGCCGAAGATAATTGTGAATGATTGGGTTACAATTTTCTTTAACGTTTACGCATCATTTTATAGTATTATCCGGATATATTAGTGTATCCGAAGTTTCGAGTACTATATATATATATATATATATATATATATATATATATATATATATATATATATATATATATATATATATATATATATAATTGCAGAACGTATTAATCATCTGGCCATTTTTCATCAAATAGCCTTGTGAAAATTTGTGGGTTTCTAATTAGGACGACGATCAGTAAAAGGTATGATGATACAGCGCAAAACTAAAAGAACTCCTTAAATTACATTATATATATATATATATATATATATATATATATATATATATATATATATATATATACAGTAAATAATGAAATGTAATATAAAAATTTAGGCCATAGGCCAAGTGCTGGGACCTCTGAGGTCATTCAGCGCTGAAAGGGAAATTGAGAGTAATAGGTTTTAAAGGTAAAACAAGAGGAAAACCTAGTTGTTGCACTATAAAACAATTGTCAGGATAGGGTGGAACGTAAGACGGAAGAAAGAGACTACTGTATTACCGGGCGTACAGTAATAGGAATGAAAGGGGTTGCAGCTAGGGACCGAAGGGACGCTGCAAAGAACCTTAATACCTACAGTACACTGCGTGAGGTGCACTGACGGCACTGCGCCCTACGGGGTGTACAATAAATATTTTTATATATATACATATATATATATATATATATATATATATATATATATATATATATATATATATATATATATATATATATATATATATATATATATATATATATATGTGTGTGTGTGTGTGTGTGTGTGTGCGAGTATACATATATATATGAATTTTTTTATCACACCGTGATTTATATACAACCATGAAGCTACAAATGTCAAAGCTTAATATCAAATTCACGTTACCTCTGGAATATCCCCGATGGGAATTCCCCATCGGGAATATTCCAGAGGTAGCGTGAATTTGATATTGCGACATTTGTAGCTTCATGATTGTGTATGTATATATATATATATATATATATATATATATATATATATATATATATATATATATATATATATATATATATATATATATAAAATCTGAAATAGTTCAATTGTACTTATTCTAGTTATTTTTAAATATAATGTCACGAATGGCAATGGAGAACAGAGTAAGATATTTACAAAATCTTAAGTTGATACCATTTTTAATAACTGTACTGTCAACGTAAAGACACTAGGATGCAAGTAATCAAAAACTACACTGAATATATATATATATATATATATATATATATATATATATATATATATATATATATATATATATATATATATATATATATATATATATATATATATATATATATATATATATATATATATATATATATATATATATATATATATATATATATATATATATAATTACCCTTAACTTATTTATTACGTATTTGCATAGACGAAAATGAAGGAAAGGAGATGCACACTTGATAACAAAGGAAATTCCATAGCCGGCATATTTTCTTTCCTGAAACAATTTACTTGTCCTTCAGGCTGACGGTAAGGTTGAGATCCAGAGAGATTCTTTGTAATAACAGCAATCAAATTCCTCATCGGGAAAACAGTGCCCATGGGACGTCCTAATAGCTCTCATTTCCCGAGAAGGTTAATTCATGCAGCTTTCGCATACACTCAGTTTGACCAGTGAATATGGACACCTGTTTCCCTTTAAGTGGTAAATACCTTTCCCCATACTTCTTGTCTCATTCATGAACTAGCCTACTTTAACACGGAAGAACTCTGCAAAGGTTGCAACGAAAATATTTTTCCATTTTTTGTGAATAATTTAGAGAAACTGCCAGTTAGCGCGCTACAAAATTCGAGGAAGGAAAGCGACTTTTCGACTGTTACGCGTCACCCAGTACATGGAGACGTAATTGGTTATGGTGTCCACCGTCCTTGGCTGTAAACTTCTCGTTTTCGTTAGAACTTCAGGAACAAAGATTAAGTTTCCGCCGGCGTTTCGGTTGGTTCGCATGTGTTGGGTTCGGCGTTAGTTGTGCCTGCGAATCATTTTTGGGACAGATACTTTGAGGGGTTAACAACGCTAGTCGACATGTATGATCATCTGTCCACGAAGGTGAATGTTTTTTGGGTTCGGTACTCATTTTTGCATATAGCGTACATAATGCTCTATTGACAAAATCATTTTCGATTTATATAGAAATTTTTAATATTTTAATCCGGCACTTTCTTTTCAGAACTAGCTTGCAGAAGCGCAAGGAACAGCTGATCTATGAAGAGGATTTAGGTAAAGTATACCACTGTCAATGGTGAGTGTCTTTCGACTTTTATCATTTATTAAAAACAATTCTGCAGGCTAATCCTCCCCCATCAGGGGCGGAGCCCCTGGTGTGGGGAGGATGTCCCTTCTGGCATACGGTATATTTCCCGTATGTCGAAGGGGGCCTGCAAATCCTGTTAGGTTTAAGGTTTTTCTATCATATTATAAAAGTCTTTTTAAATATTTGCATTTTTAGTAAAAGTTAAGTTTTCATAGTATTAAGTATAGTTTTGAAAGTTTCCAATCTGGTCATGTGTATAAAGTTTTAATCTTGAATTTGACCTTTACATTCTTTAACTTTTGTTTGATTGCAATTTTAATAATTAAGTAAAAGTAATTTGGTTTAAAGTTTTTCATTAACATGTTTACCTTGTTAAACCCCTTTGTAATAACTAACTACTTTGCAGGTGTAGCGATGGATGGAAACTTTCCTGTGGAGTAAACAGTACAAAAATTGCAAGAAAGCGGGGAATATGCAGATTGGCTGCGTTTGGAATGCAATGCATGGAAATGAAAATCCTAATTTCTCATTCTTTAGTGCTTGGCTCCTATCTTCGACCTGGCGGCCTTTTAACTAAAAGGTTGCTTAAAATATAAGAATATAAGTTTTTTTAAGGTGAGAAAACAAAATACTTAATGGCATCACGGGGAATTAGTCACTGCTGAAACTGATGTATGACTTGAAAATAGCTTTATCTCATTCACATTGTAAACAGTGTGAAGTAATTTGGATCTTTACTTTTTTTTAAAGTTAATTTGAAATTTAATGGGTAGTTTGACATTTTTTCACTACGGGTTTATATGGTATGTAGCAGAGTATTTTAAATATCAAAGGTGGTTTAACACTTACCAGAACATGTTTTCGATAATACAAAGATTTGGTATATTAAAAGTTTTTGAGTGTCCTTAACGAAGGTTGAAATGAGAGGGCGGTTGGAGCGAATTACGTAACAGCCATTATGCACTTAGATGGTTACTGTGTGTAGGGTTTAAGAATAATCATGCAGAGTGAAGTAATGAATGATTATAACTAGATGACACTTCTATTAGACATTCCTTTGATTTCTGAGTTTCGACATGTCGAGAGATATGTTTAGCTTTCATAACGGAAGTTCTCGCTGAGTGTCAGTTTACCTTCAGTGGTGGTATTTTTTTTTTTTTCGTAGACTTTGGGAAATGGACTATAACTGAAAACTGTAATAAACGACTAATGAAAATATGACAAATGAAAGAACGATTCCTTCTTTGCCTTGCAGTAAATGACAGAAATCACAGAATAAAATGTTCATAGAAATATCGTACTATTAAATCATAAATACTTAATGAATGCTAATTTGAGTTTTTTGTTGGTAACTAAAAAAAACTTATATACATATATATACATACAATAGAGGGTACCAGAGCTAAAGTAGCATTGAGCATATAGTCCAAGAGTTCACTACGATTTGATTCCCGGAAATGACCAAATGTCTAATGGGTATGCGTTGAAAGGGTATACCATGGGGTATTACAAACATGAACGCTTACGTTTCCAAAGTGTTGGGTCTAGATTTTACAAACTTTTTTTTTTTATCAAATTAAAACATTCTAACTTACTACAAAATACTGGGCTCGAGTAAGTGTTGTAGTTCCTCTATTTTTAGTTTGAAATGGATATCTATACATAAACATATTTCAATGGAGAAACTTACTTTGATGCTAATTTTAAATGTGGAGAACAAAGGTCAAAAGGTCAGTGGTTTTGCGATATGGCGTAAAATTTGGACTAAGAAATTTCTCCTCATTTCACTTGCCAGACTGCGAATCGGCCATTCTGACCTCTCACACTACCACCTAATGAACGAATCCCCTCCTACCTTGTGTCCAACTGTATTCCTCTTAACATATCCTATATCCTTTCCTGTCCCCGGCACAGTCTCCCACAACAGAGCCTTGACCAGCCTAGCCCCTCTTCCCTGTCCACCTCGCCTTCATGATATTCTCACCGAACAGAGCACTTCAACATAGAACGTGTAATCTGCTTCCTTTAACAAATATTCATCTAATATAACCTACCAACTAATAATTCTGACCATACTGTATAATCGGCATAACCGCACCATATGGTCTCCAAGGCCTGGTGATTGATTGATATTAAATCAATTCTCATTTTACAACTATGATAATGACAAATGCCTTTTTAAACACCATGAATTATAAAACTGAGATATCTAGACACTTTTGGAAAAATTTGGTGCCCCTAGCAATCGTTTTGACATCAACTTGAATCTAACAATGTAGTTCTTACATCATCTAGTAGATGGACTTTCATGCTTTCCCAGTGTCAGGTGTGCAACTGAATTACTCTAGTTATTGTCGAAAAACGTTTAATTCTCTAGTACCAGTGATGTACAAATGTTTTGACAATTTTATTTAGTGGAAGCCATGTTTTCGATCACTCATACATCATACAGAATCATTCATAATCAGTCTCTTCTTCATCGGATACACTGCACTTCTGATCATCATTTTCATCCTCTGATTCGTCCTGCAAAAAGGTTCTTCAAAAGCAATGTTGGCAGGAACATCTGGTCCATTATACCAGACTACTTTCAGTCTATCTCAGACTTTCCATCCATCCAGTTAGTGCATAAAACCTAGGTGGGGCTGATGCCCTGCCTACTTTTTATAGGGCTGGTGAGCTTACTGGCCAGATCTGTTATATCTATCATTTGTCTTGTGTTCTTGGAGTTAACTCCTGCATCCATCCACATTTTTGCACTATTGTATCTGGCATGGTAAACCAGTAGTATAAAGACATTGGTATCACTGTCGCGGAAGACAATTACTGGGTTGCATTCATGATTAACTAAAGCCATAAAGTAGGCATGGGAAATTGAGCGTGCATCAACCTCGCCGTGCCCACTTTGTGACTCATGAATCTCAGTTCTACTCACAATGCCATTATCTTCTGAGTACAGGTAGTATTCATGATCCACCCCAAACTGTAGGTAATGAACTTTTCTAGTAGGCGCTTATTCATGAGGTCTATTCATCCCGTAAAAACATCAGAAACTCCTTTTTAAATTTTGTTCAGTGCAAAGTAGCGTTAAGATATTGTGGTCGTTTGTGAAGGGACTGTGATCCTGTATGAAATCTCACTGTCCACGAAAATTATGTTCAATATCTTTAATGAGCCAATATAGATCATCATGAATTATAAATGAGTTTAGTGTTTTCTCTAACACTAATAACCATAGTTGAGAAGGAGAGCTAGGGGAAGAATCTCGGGACCACCTGAAAAATCCAAAATATAACCTAGTGCAGTGAAGTATGTCATTGAGATGTGAAAAACACCAAAACAAATAAGGATGTCTAACTTTTGTGACTCTTGGGCTTGCATCTGAAGTGCTGGTTTTGCAATTGCATGCTCATATGTAAAAATGGCACACTTTTCCCCACATTCAGAAGCAACAGTTTGAGACTTCACTAAAGTTACTCTTACTACAACCAGTCTAACTGGCGGAAGTGCAATGTTTTCCGTGTTGCCAATCTGTTTATGAGATCTCAAATGGCGACATATATTCCATATTAGATACATCTTAATGGCTATTTTCAGGTCGGAAGGTGGATCCATTGTGTGCACTTCTTATCTAGTTTTAGACATGAATGGTCTTCCCTTATATGACATTATGTGCCTCTCTGGTGCTCCAGACTTTCTTTTTCTTCTAAGTGACTTTTAAGTTGCGACCACCTGTTCTCTTGTTATTGGGTCCATTATTTTTTTGGTCTGACCAGTTCCCATGTTCTGAAAGCAGACGCCAAAAGTGCCATGGAAAGTCTCTCCCAGATAAGGTTTCTGTCATTTCATCATTATTATTATTATCAAATAATAATAATAATAATAATAATAATAATAATAATAATAATAATAATAATAATAATAATAATAATAATAACAGGCTTTTAATTAGTGTAGTCAACGGGATAGATCTATGCAGTTATAGAGGTTCTCCACCGTTCATCATTTTCGTAGTGTTACTGGGAGTGTTGTGTTAAGATGGACATTAGTCCCATTCCCTGTAAAGGTGCCAAAAACTGCCTAGATGTCTCGTTTTTGTAATCAATTAGGTTTAAAAGGTATTTGGCACCATCTTATTGGTAAAATGAGGAGAAATGTCTCTGTAGACTCAAAATTTTAGAGCATATCGCGACACCGCTGACCTTTTGACCTCTCTTCTTTACATATTGTATTCAATTGAAATAAAAATTATACCAGAGAAACCCGTTCGTCCATAGAAATATTTTTATGCATAGATATCCACTTTAAACTAGAAATGGGAGACAATTAAACACTTTTCTTTTACCGGAGCCCAACGTTTTGTAGTAACTTGGGAAGTTGCATTTTGATCAAAAATGGTTTATAAAATCCAGGACCACATTTATCGAAAGGTAGGAGTTCTGTCTTGAATACCCTATGGTATACCCTTTCAGAAATACCTATTAGACGTCTGGTCATTTCCGGGAAAGAAATCGGGGTGGGCTCTTGGCCTAATAAATTCTGAACGGTTTAGTTTTCTAAGACATCTTCACGTATAAGGATAGAAATTTACGATATACATGCTAGAGTTGCAGTACAAAGGAACAAACACACGGTTTACAAAAAAATATTCACACCGATATGTGTGGGAAAAAGAGGGGGAAGCATTAAGCTCGTTAGCATTTGGGGTCAGTACTTGTTATCCGTGGGAACGGCACGGGTTCACACTTTGCTCTTGGTCCATGTCAACTACCTCCCTTAAAATATATGAAGCGTATTTATTTCTTCTGGAAAGAATGTATTAAAGTTTTGCATCCCTTGGCTGATAATCCTATACTCACAATGGTTTCTTGGTTAAAACTTAAAACTGGACTCTGGTGTTTCTCTTGTATGTTATTGGAATAACTATGTATTTTTTTCCCTGTCTGAACGAACGGAAATTGCCAATTTCCCCTGAACAGCTCTTATACATTTTCACTGCTACACTGTTCTTTTTCCGATGATTTTCTAATTTCACCAATACAAAAATAGTCGAATGACCTACTTGGGATTTTATATACACATCCTTCAGTATAGTCGGGAGAGTTTTTTTTTATAAGTGCTTGTTTCATTGTATTAATGTTCTAACTCCAAAGTTCCCGGAGATAGGGGTATCTTCGAAATAATTACTATATGGTAGTACCAGCAGGCCTTTGTTGTCAGTTCTCACTTGTTATAGAGTCCCTTTTGCCACTCTTTTAACGCTTTATTCTAATGCAGAACAGGGCTATTTTAATTTTTTGGACGTGAAAACTGTTGCTCTGGCCAAAATAAAGAGGAATCACCGTAGGGGGGTAGTGCTGTCAGTGCACCTCATGCGGTGCACTGTAGGCATTACTTAAGTTTCTTTGAAACGTGCCTTCGGCCCCTAGATGCAACCCCTCTCGTTCCTTTTACTGTACCTCCTTTCATATTCTTTTTCTTCCATCTTATCTTTCCACCCTCTCCTAACAATTGATTCATTGTGCAACTGCGAGGTTTTCCTCCTGTTACACCTTTCAAACCTCCTTTACTCTCAATTTCCGTTTCAGCGCTGAATGACCTCATAGGTCCCATGGCTTGGCCTTTGGCCTAAGTTCTATATTCAATATAATTCAATTCAAAATCAAAAGAGTGAGGGAAAGTTATGTAAATGCCTGTGGCGTACAATTTTTGGAAATAAAATATCACTACCACTGACATCATAAACTGATTTGTGAAATGAAGCTTATATACATAACAGTAATAGTTGGTGGGGAAAATTCCAGTTTTGTCTTAATTACAATGTATTTACCCATATCACAAGAAAAAAATATCCTTGACATATAATAGCCCAGAGGTATCATCGGCTAAGAAATATCGCATGAACTTTTGTATGGCGTGAACTTATGTACCAAGATAACGTTGGTTTATATATTAACTTTTTATCGCGATAACTTCACGAAGAAAATAGTTACATTCGCTTCTTGGCATTGTTCTGAGACGTCACAGAACACCACAGAGTAGGGACGGAATGGGACATAGAGTTTAGGCCAAGGGCCAAGCACTGGGACCTAAGAGGTCATTCAGCGCTGGAAAGAAAACAAAGTAGGTAGGTTTGAAAGGTGTAACAGGAGGAAAACCTTGCAGTTGCACTATGAAATAATTGTTAGGAGAGGGTGGATAGCAAGATGGAAGAAAGATATGAATGGAGGTACAGTAAAAGGAATGAAAGGGGTTGCAGCTAGGGGCCGAAGGTACGCTGCAAAGAACCTTTAGTAGTGCCTACAGTGCATCCGTGAGGTGCACTGACGGCACTACGCCCTACGGGGTCCACAGAGTAGGAAAACCTATAAAAATAGATGACAGAATTCCAGACCGAGATGTAAATAATAAAATTCAGGACAAAAATCATTTAAGTACAAAAAAAGGTAATTCTAAGTATTAGCTCCGCGCCTGTTTTTACCTTGGAACTTTTTTTTTTTTTATACTTTTAGGGCTTTTGATACTAGCGGTGCATTTGTTTGTTGTTGGCCAAATTAAATGTCCCTTCGCTGTGTTTAGTACTGGCCCGGGAGGTGGGGGGCGGTACCCATACGTTAACAAGTTATTGCACTTGCCGGGCGGGATATGAACCGTTCCAAACACACTTACCCGTGCTCTGTCTTGTGAAGATCGCGTATGGAAACCCCTTGTTGGATGGACTTCAGGGATTAATTACAGGTTAATTACATTCGTGCGACAAAAATTGAAGGTAAACCCATAATTAGCAACCAAAACTGTAGAAAAGGTCAAGTTAGATGGATATCGCCGCCGCGGAGCTACTACTTAGATCTACCAAAAAAAAAAAAGACAAACTGTTGCCAGTTATCTGATTCTCGCGGAAAAAGCCAGAAGAGCCCTGTCACGTAATTTTCACGTCTTGATTGGTCTCAAAGAAGCTCATTTAGGTCTAGTTCATTTCCTTTACATCCCTTCTGTATCCTTGGGAATCTATCTTCCTTTTCAAAAACACAAAGATAGATGACCATGGAGATAATCAGATTAAGCCATTCAAACGCACGATAGCCTTTTGAGATTTATTGTTATTTGAGTCCTGAGAGAGAGAGAGAGAGAGAGAGAGAGAGAGAGAGAGAGAGAGAGAGAGAGAGAGAGAGAGAGAGAGAGAGAGAGAGGTTTTAAATCAACTTCCTTGATGAGCGTATCCAGTTACAGTGCATCTTGTCCGACGTGCATAATGAAACAAAATTAATCAAAAAGTAAGTGCTATTGGAGCACTAGTTTTCAGACTTTTTTAGATATACTTAGTAAAAAAAATTGTAATGAGGCCAGAGTATGAACAAAGGGATGAATGACACTAAATGGAGAAAAGATAATTTAGGCTGAATCATTCAAACATTGAGGAACCACCATATCCAGTACAGAATCCATGGTTTGTATTTAGTGAAAGGATAAAAAGCGTACAACATACATTACACGCGCTTAATGAGATTTAGAAATCAAATACATGTAGTCTAAAATTGTATACAATAGTAAGATCACGTTAAAAGTCTACCAAGATCTGTAATGCTATACGATCTGTAATGCTATACGATCTGTAATGCTATACGGAGTCAAATGGTACGATAGCATTAGAAACAATGCCATTACGGAAGTTCCATATGTAGATGAGATAATGATGAAAGGTTATTGGGGTGGATTGGGCGACCTAAGAAACCCGTCCCCCCAAAACCCCCCAAAACATGGAGAAATTAAGTAACAGTATCAGCTGGGCTGCTCTGAGCTCCAGAAGGGTTCGGAGACCGAAACACAAGGAGAGTTTTAAAAGAGAGGTAATTGAGGAGATAGAACTGTTATAAAAAAAAAAAGGGCAAAGGATAGGATGAAAAGGAGAAGAAAAGGATTCCGAGCGAAAAATAAACATCTGATCACTAAAGGGGAGGAAAGTATGAATACGGTAGAGCTAAAATAATAAAACAGGAGTTATAAAAGCACCCGAACAGTAATTAGGGATACAATTGTTCAAATAGTAATGTATCTCTGCTGCGGTACGAAAGCGGTAAGAAAGTAACACAAGCAATGTATGATGAAACCGGGGCTAGCGGGCATAAAAGCAGAGTTCAAACTGGTAATGTGATAAGCATACCGCAGAAATGTAAGTAAAAGTGAGAAATAATTATTAATTAGGAGAACTTAAACAAGGAAAATGAGAAATGATGAAATGAACACGATATACGAAACAAAAAGAAAGAACAATTAGGAAACGGATGGAAGAAAATAATCATGAATTAATTCAGTCCTGAATAACGTGGAAGGAGAATTCTTGCATGCTATTAATGTTTCTTATCGGGATTCGAAGCTACATTCACAACTGTTGGGGTTCGGCGATCACCATATATTAAGATAGGGTTATAGAGAGAATTTGTACAAGCTATTATTATTTTCAAGGTCGAAATTCCTGCCAGAGAGATAAATTAAGAAATAAACGACGAAAAGGTTCCTAACAGATATCTCTTCCAAAGCCAAAGTAACGGATAAAAACATGAAATATGGTATATGTCCCAGCACTTGGCTCTAGATATATGGGCCACACGATTTTTCATCTTTTTACTAGAAGGTTATACGAAAGAGAAAACGTACAAAGAGAAAGATGCTTAGATTACTGCATTATTTTTGGTAACGATTTAAGGATCATCTTAAACTGTCAGATTATACAAGGGATCTGTTTTAGCGATAAGGAAAATTATGTCATACAGTTACCATTAAAAGGGAAAATAATAAACATCCTACAGGCACAGCTGCATAAAGCGTTTACCTTATAATGAATTTCTCGGCAACGCATATTAAACTGAATTGAGAGGTTTATAGCTAGTTTTATAAAATTAATGTAAAGGTTAGAGAAAAATACTAGTGTGTGCGTGTGTGTTTGTGTTTGCGTGTGAGTGTGTGTGCGTGTGTGTTTGTGTTTGCGTTTTAGAGAGAGAGAGAGAGAGAGAGAGAGAGAGAGAGAGAGAGAGAGAGAGAGAGAGAGAGAGAGAGAAATTGTTGACAAAATGTCACCCTGTCCATATGAGAAAATATGTAGGGTATGGTGAATGATTACTTAACCTGGATTCCGGTTCCTTTTGTACAAAAAAAAAAAAAATATTTGCGCATGATACGTGACGTTTTGATAAAAATGTAAAACAAAATAGAAACTAATGATGGTATTCAAAAACAAATTACGCAAACAAATGAATGATCAAAGGGCTTTTAACAAACAGAAGGAATAAAGTTTTTTTTTGTCGATAAGCAATAGTTGGAATAATAGTGTCGGTAATATAAGACAAAAAAGAAGAAAAAACCAGAAGGGGAAAGACGGTAAAAGATCGTGAGACAAAACATGGATATAGAACGGAGTTTCCCAATAAATGGAACGTTAAGAAGGGATAGGTAAAATAAGAATGAAGAATATGAAAATCACATAAAAGCAAAAGGTGTAAAATGGGAAAAATATCACAAGTGAATGTAAATGCGCATTATACGTAGAAATCGAATAAAAAAACACCAAAATAAAAAAAAAGGAATAAAAACCAACAAATTCATAATAAGAAAATGAGAACCAAAACTGATAAAGTGAAAGGGAAAAAGAATCAGAAACTAAAAATACAAAGGCAGAAAGCAGCACGAAAAAGGAAGTGAGAAATGAAAAAGAAGGGAGAGATAAAGAAACTGCAAGTCAGTAGGAAAAGAAAATAAGAACTAGATGGCTCATGAAGAATATTAGAATGGGAGAAATAGTTTTATAAAAACAAACAATTACGTAGAACTTTGTAAAGGAATGGTACTGACGATTATTAAGAACTAGCTGACCAACCTGGCACTGCCCGAGAAAACTCTGTGAACTCAAACAAATTTCCCTGCACCCCCTTGTACTGACTGTTCATTTTATTCAGGAATTACTGTGCTGACTGTCCCTTTTATCCAAATATTACATTGCTGACTGATCCCGGTATTACTGTGATGACTGTCCGTTTTATCTACTTAACTGTCCTTTTTATTCAAATATAACTTAGCTGAATTGTCCCATTTATCCAGATATTACTGTGGTGACTGTCCCACTTTTCCAGGTATTACTGCTGTGACTGTCCCCTTTTATCCAAGTATGACTGTAATGACTGTCCCATTAATCCAGGTATTACTATACTGACTGTCTTTTTTATCCAGGAATTACTGTGCTGACTGTCCATTTTATCCAAACATTACAGTGCTGACTGTCCGATTTATCCAGGTATTACTGTGGTGACTGTTCCTTTAATCCAGAAATTACTGTAGTAACTGTCCCTTTTTTCCAAATATTACTTTGCTAACTGCCCCATTTATCCAGATATTACAGTGGTGACTGTCCCATTTATCCGGGTATTGCTGTGGTGACTGTCCCCTTTTATCCAGGTATGACTGTACTGACTGTCCCATTTATCCTGGTATTACTGCACTGACTGTTCCTTTTATCCAGGTATTACTGTAGTAACTGTCCCATTTATCCAGTTGTTACTGTGGTGACTGTCCCTTTTATCCCAATTTATCCAGATATTACAGTGCTGTCTGTCCCTATTATCCAGGTATTGCTGTGGTGACTGAAAATCATTTTCAATAATATATTTCTATAGTCTCGAATGAATGATATGACTGTGGTGACTGTCTCACTTACCCAGCTATTACTTTTGTGTCTGTCTCATTTATCCAGTTATTACTGTGCTGACTGTCCCTTTTAGACAGGTGGTATTACTGTGCTAAATGTACCTTTTATCCAGGTATTCCTGTGCTGACTGTCCTTTTTATCCATACATTACCCTTATATCCAGGTATTACTGTGCTGCCTGTCCCTTTTATCCAGGTTTTACTGTGCTGACTGTCCATTTTATCCAGGTTTTACTGTGCTGACTGTCCATTTTATCCAAGTATTACTGTGACTGTCCTTTTTATCCAGGTATTACTGTAGTGACTGTCTATTTTATCCAGGTATTACTATGGTGACTGTCTCCCAGGTATTACTGTGGTGACTGCTCTATTCATCCAGGCATTACTATTCTGTCTGTAACTTTTATCCAGGTATTACTATGCTGACTGCCACTTTTATCCAGGTATTACTGTGGTGACAGTCCATTTTATCCAAATATTAATGTCTAATTTATCCAGTTATTACTGTGGTGGCTGTCCCATTTATCCAGGTATTACTATGCTGACTGTCCCTTTTATCCAGGTGGTATTACTGTGGTGACTGTCCCATTTATCCAGGTATTACTGTGGTGGCTGTCCCATTTATCCAGGTATTTCTGTGGTGACTGTCCCTTTTATCCAGGTGGTATTACTGTGGTGACTGTCCCACTTTGCAAGGTATTACTGTACTGCCTGTCCCTTTTATTCAAGGATTACTGTCCTGACTGTCCCTATTATCCAGGTATTACTATGCTGACTGTCCATTTTATCTAGATATTACTGTGGTGGCTGTCTACTTTATCCAGATATTACTGTGATGACTGTCCCCCAGGTATTACCGTGCAGACTGTCCCATTTATTCAGGCATTACTTTGGTGACTGCCCATTTTATCCAGATATTACTGTGGTGACTGTCCCATTTACCACCCACTAAAATCTAAAACACAACCCCCCACTTAACTGAAACACCCCCACTAAACCTAAGCACACCCCCGACTAAACTTAAGCACACCCTCACCTAAACACAAACTTTGATACAGAATTCAATTATATATTTCTATGGTTTGGAGTACATGAAATTATGTGCGATAAACCCGTAGAGTTTATTTACCACGTAAGTTACAAAGGGAAGGGGGAATGGGGATCGGGGACGGAGAAGGGTGTACAGGTTTGAAAAGTACCCTATTATCTTAGTTTGGTCAAATGATGGCCACATGCCAAATTTTGTCAAGATCGGTCCAGTGGTTACCACATAATTTACAAAGGGAAGGGGGAATGGGGATCGGGGATGGGAAAGGAGTACAGGTTTGAAACGTACCCTATTATCTTAGCTGGGTCAAATGATGGCCACGTGCCAAATTTTTTCTAGATCAGTCAAGCGGTTACCACATAAGGGAAGGGGGAAGGGCGAAGGGGAAAGGGGAAGGGGGATGAGGAAGGGGAAGGGGGTACGGGTTTGAAACTAACCCTATTATCAAAGTTGGGTCAAATGATGACCACATTGCCAAATTTTGTCAAGATCGGTCAAGCAGTTACCATACACATTACACAGGGAAGGGGGAAGGGGGATGCAGAAAAGGAAGAGGGTGCAGGTTTGAAACCTACCCTATTATCTAACTTGGGTCAAATGATGGCCACGTGCCAAATTTTGTCTAGATCAGTCAGGCGGTTACCACATAAGTCATAAAGAAAAGGGGGATGGGGGTTGGGGTGGGGGATGGGGGAAGGAGGATGGAGGACGGGAAAGTGAAGGGGGAAGGGGTGTGGGTCTGAAATCTACCCTATTACCTAAGTTGGGTCAAATGATGGCCACGTGCCAAATTTCGTTTAGATCGGTCTAGCGGTTCGGAATTCCATAGCGCACAAATATACCAACATACATACATTCATTTTTATATATAATACATTGTTATTAATATAAATAGTTTTAAGATATAATATAATGACTATGATGTTTATTAGCCGGCATTACTGGTAGGTTTAACACCTATACAAACTGATCTTTGAATTCAAATTCGCTCTACATATTTTTCGATCAAGCAAAATTTGCTTGGAGTATCACTGCCTATTTCATGAATACAGAATGCTTGCAAAAAAGTCGGTAGAAAAAGGATCAAAGAAGAATTTGTTGGGTAACTTTAAAAACTGAACCTTTGTAAGCAATATAAATGACATTCTTACTACGACCTTCCACTCGCTGGTCATCAAAGGAGAAGTCATAGCAGGGTATGAATGATATGATCATTAACTGGAACCACATCCTTGCTTAAAGAGATTAACTAACCAAGGCAGCATGTCACTCTGCAGTCGGCTTTTTAGATGTATGTCGATATTCATCAGGATGATTTACGAGCTTCGTCTAAAACTGGAATTTTCTATGTCGTAGATAAATAATGTTTCGGTCATTGGAAACTGTCTGCTAAACTATAATTTATCGCTGACATTTGTTGGTTTGCAATTTTTTTTTCTTTTCATCTTACGTCTGCCATTTTTCTTTCTTTATGTACTTGCTTAAAATATACGTACAGTCACTTAAAAATGTTTTGCAGTATGTTCCAGAAGTTTTCGTTCACCTAACAATAATTTAATCGTTTGACATATACAAGGAAATGTGCTTTTCTCATTCGATTTTGGTTATTAATCATACGGTTAACGATATAAAAAAAGAATGGTGAGTGAAAAATCGGTATTACGAAAAATAACGAAGCATTTTGAAAAATTTCGCTCAGGATAAAAGAGTCAAATAAAAAAACTATAATTATTCACCCATTCAGTCCTTATGGGAGTAAATTCAGAGACGTTCTTCTTCATGGATAAATAACCCTTTGGAAAAGTATAGGGAGAAAATCAGGTAACACCCAAAGGATACTTAGTGGCAGAGAGAGAGAGAGAGAGAGAGAGAGAGAGAGAGAGAGAGAGAGAGAGAGAGAGAGAGAGAGAGAGAGAGATTAAATAAAGGCATTAAAATAATGATGAAGAGGGAAATAAACGAATTATAATAATGTTAGAGAGAAATAAACGAATTATAATAATGTTCGAGAGAAATAAAAATCGGTTTAAGAGGAAGTAACTTCTCTGACGCACCAATCGCGGCTGTGGTTGTTTCATGCGCTTACGCCAGAGTTGCCGAATAGCGCCAGATTATAAGCTGTTGTCCGAAAAGTTTTGAAGTATGTTGCAAAGTATTTTTGAGTGACTGCACATATTTCACGACTACGTCACTGTTAACTTACTAGTTGTTGTCTAATGCTTTATTTTTAATCTTTTGGTTTTTCACTCCTCCTCTGCCATTACTTTTTCTAGTAATGCATGCTTTCTGTCAATTGAATATTATAATAGTTTCGTAACGATGAAGACACGTTCTTTGAACCTAGATATGCAAACTTCCTTCGTCAGTATTATTATGCTATAATTTTTACTGGGGATTACATCGGATCATTACTGTATAATTTCCACATTATATTCACTGTCGTATATAACTTTTCATCCGCAAGCTTACTTTCCCTTTTATTCGCTACAGTCACCTGTGGACAAAGAAGGTATTTTCGAATGCCAATAAATCTTTCATCGTTTTGGAGAATCATTTGTATTTGACGTTGCCATGGTTACCCAGTGACGACTGTGAAGTGATGTCGGAATTATGTAAACTCCGAAAGAAAAGAACAGGCGATCTTAATGTAACTTCTATGTCGTTTTATCGATCACTTTATTATTCCAAGTCCCAAACAATCCCGCTGGAATGAATAATATTCACAAATGGTAGAAAAAGCAACTATTTTATATCACATTCAAAAGAGTCTTCGGATTGAAGGTGGTATGATTCGTTAAATTACCTTCTCAGAGAATAACGGTTATACTGCAGGTTGCAGATACAGTGTATATTCTTTATTCCAATGTAAAATGCACTGCGTAAGGCCAAACGACTGTCTTGAAAAAGTTTAGCAAGAAAGAACAATAAGATCCTTCTGAATAAACGGGTAACTAAATAATTACAGGAAAATTGAAAAGCAAGGTAACATTCCTTTTAGAATATCCTGGACTGCTCATATATAGTTGTAATAAACCTCCAATAAGTGTTCATTTCTTTGAAGTTTTATCTGCATTCGTCTTAACGTTATTTTACCCTGTCCAACTACTTTGCTTCATTAATCTTTAAGCAGTTTCTTTTGATGCTTATTCGTTGCGCAGTTATCTATATTCATCCCGAAGTCGCCTTTTACCTTCAACTAAATAAATAACTTACATTAATTTTGACTATGAAAAGGCTTTGTAAACAAACAATAGCGCAATAAAGATGTACTACCTTGACATTTTCATAATATTTCTGAATACCAAAAAAATAGGGATAGCAAATGAAAACTGACTCGATATCAGCTAAAAAGAGAGAGAGAGAGAGAGAGAGAGAGAGAGACGATGGGAATCACTTCAAATACATTCCTTTTTATATTTTTTTTTCATTCTTTCATTTTTGTGAAGTTACACCAGTAAATAGATTTGCAAATTAGTGAAGACATACTGAAAGTGCTTAGTGGTTTCTGAGGATATTTTGTTGATGAAGAACAGGAAACGGAACTGCCATTATTTCATACTAAGATGAACTTCATATATCAGGTTTCAGTGGTTTGTTTCATTTTTCAAGAAAACAAGGTGGACGATAGTCTAAATAGAAAGAAAAATGGTTGAATTTTTCCATCTTGATTCGGAAGCTTATAATTATTTAGGTAATAATTTATGATTTTGTCCTGCAGCCAAGGAATTTATAGATACGTTAATCTGTGTTATGCGTTTCTGTAGAAACTCATTTACACGATAGTAAGTTCATGTTGTGATATATGCAGATAACTAGTCTTCAACGGCATACCTAAACTGGAATAACTATGAAATATTGACTGATCAATATAATTTCATTCGTATAATGCATAAATGAAAGGCATTTTAGTGTAGTGAATAAATCGTGACATATTTTCGTATTTTTGTCAAGATTAAAACTCACTGTTTTAGATCTTGTAAACCAAATCACTTAATTTAAATTTAAGTTTATATATATACTATCACAGAAACACACAAACACACATATATATATATATATATATATATATATATATATATATATATATATATATATACATATATATATATATATATATATATATATATATATATATATATATATATTATATGATTCTACTGTGCTGTTTATAAAAGAAATGATATTTGACGCGGCAACAGAAATATGATGTTAAGGTTTCACCTTTTTCAAGTAAATAAAGAACAATAAAAAGCGTATCTGACGAAAATATTTTAATCGTTAGTAAGGGTGAATCGGCCCCCATAAAAGTGTTTCACAATAGTAAAAACGAAAAAAAAAAATAAATAAAGACCGATCGAAACAATAAAAGTGAACCGGGAACATATGAACGCCGTTATGATTTTTTTTTTTATTTCCTTACATCTGTTTCTATCTCTGCTACATTTTTGCTCTGCGAAACGATGCAGGTTCTTCTAAAATCGTTCAACAATTTTCCTCTTGGTAACTCAAATATGGAAACGCTTCTAAAACTCTGATATCGGACGCGGGAGGACTACACTTCTAAAACAAAAAAATCACACAATATCACAGCATCTATAAAAATATGTTATATTTTACATTCTTTTATGAGAATTAATAAATTGTCTAAAATAGGCAAAAAAAAGTTAATCACGGAGTCGACATGATTCCTTACAACAGTAGGAGTCTATATGAATTAGAAAGAGGATAAAGAGACTTTTCATTGCCGGTAAACTGGAAACAAAGGCTTTTATTTAATACATTAATTCTATTGTTATTGGTGTCTACTTTATTCAGGGGCCTAAATTGGATAATCAAAAGATATTTAATCAAAGACTTCAATTTTGAAAAGCTCGAAGTAGCCACTCAAGATTCAGGTTAGTGCGTGTATGTATGAATGTGTGTTTGGTTGGGCATACATACATACATACATACATACATACATACATACATACATATAGCTATATTTAATGTATATGTATGAAATATGCATTAGTATATTATAATTATATATATACATACAGACATTCATACATACACACACACATATATATATATATATATATATATATATATATATATATATATATATATATATATATATATATATATATATATATATATTAAATATGTATGAGTATGTTATAATCATATATATATATATATATATATATATATATATATATATATATATATATATATATATATATATATATATATATATATATATATATATATATATATATATATATATATATATATATATATATATATATATAAATCGAAGGCGAAGGAAAGGGCACCATTGTTACAATTCGTTCATTATGCCGACGTTTCACGACAATTGTTTTAGTCGCATTTTCAAGGCTGCAATGATTAAAAAACTTCTTACAAAAATCACATTAAAACATCGATATATACATATAAATTGTAAGACAAATAAAAACGGGGGAATTTGTCTTACAATTTATATGTATATATCGATGTTTTAATGTGATTTTTTGTAAGAGGTTTTTTAATCATTGCAGCCTTGAAAATGCGACTATAGTAAATTGTCGTGAAACGTCGGCATAATAAACGAATTGTAATAATGGTGTCCTTTCCTTCGCCTTCGAGATTGTATCCTGAGTCGAGACTCACCTACTTGATATATATATATATATATATATATATATATATATATATATATATATATATATATATATATATATATATATATATATATATATATATATATATATGTGTGTGTGTGTGTGTGTGTGTGTGTGTGTGTGTGTGTGTGTATGTGTGTTTGTGTGTGCGTATTTAGAGAGAGAGAGAGAGAGAGAGAGAGAGAGAGAGAGAGAGAGAGAGAGAGAGTCTTGGTTTACTGCGTAGCATCAAAATGCAAAGGCATTAAAAGAGCCAAGTTGCAAAGAAAATGTTTCAGCGCCGGTAAATTAATTCAGGGAAATCTCTACTTCGTATCCACCTTTCGCCTTGGAAGAATATGAATGAGTTTCAAAAGTTAAATGGTATATATCGTCCCACGTTAAATGGTCCATCTTAAAATAAATATAATGTAAATGTGGCCATTTCAATTCTCATTCGTCTCCCAAGTCTCGGGACGGAATATGGGAGAAGTTTACCTACTGCAGTAGGTTGGGAGACGAGATTCTTTCTTAGGAAGTTTTAGGAAGCTAATGACAGTCTTTCCGTCAACTCCTGGCTACTCCTGATGACAAACCGATGAAGGCAAAGATACCAGGGAGCATTTTCCGTGGTTATTTCGACAAGAGAAAAAAAAAATAATTGACAGCATTAAAGACCTGGGAGCTTCCCTTATCTTAGAGCTACTTGCCGATAAAATAAATGAGAATCATTTTCCCATTTCTGCAGTCTGAACTCTCGAGAATTTCAAATAGTTGGTGCAAGGACGCTTTACCCCATCGGACATTTTTATCAGAGTTTGTCAAAAGTTTTAATAGTTTCTGAAATAAGATTTTCCCCGACTGAGAGTGGCCTTTATTATTCTTCCAAAAGCTATTTGACGGCGTTAGGAGATCTCAAGGATGGAGATATTAAGGTAAATGCTCTTTGATCGCTTACGTATTATGCGTATTATGGAACTGTATTTCTAGTTGATTTTGCCGCAGTATTTATCAGCAATTATTATTTTCAGTTATACTTAAATCACATACTTTTTTTCTTCAATAAAAGTATCACAACTACATATGAAGTTTTATGTGTCGAAAATTTAGTTACCATTAGCAGCTTGATAATATTTATTTTAAGTACTACTGCAAGAAAAAATCAACATCAGTCTAATATGGTAGCAATAATTGGTATCTTTTACTCACTGAGATAAATTCCTTACCATATCAAGACAAATTAATATAACATTCTGTTTCTACTCTATTTCTGCCGTTGAAAACTAGCTAGGAAAAAGATATTATTACATTTACGAATATTATAAAATTATACTGATAACGTATAGATGAACGTTTTTACAGAAACACAAAATTGATATTTCCTCAGAAATCTTAGTGCTAGGTTATTAAGCAACCCAAAATAAAAGAAACACCTTCCTAAATGTAGTAAAAACGTGATAATTTCTTCCGCTGAAGTGTTATCACATCCTTCTACATTAGGGTTCCATGTGGAATACATCAAAATTTACATCATGATAATGGATTTGTAATTCTTTACAGGCTTTTTCCGACTTAAGACGAAAGGATTTCCAAAATTTGACAAGAGTAGTCGACTCCTAAGATCAGATACTCTCTTAGCCATGAATTCCAATCTGATGATGACGCGAAAAACTCGAAGGCAAGCATTTCAAGGTGGATATCTGAGATTTTTTCCCCCCAAAACTGCATTTTTCCCATTTTCTTTTACTTGAAGGCCTTCGCACAGATCTGGCATATTTCTGCTTCTTGTGCTTCCAGGCAAAATAAATTGGAGTCATTTTCCTATTTCCGCTGACTGAACTTCCGTGACTCTCAAATAGTTGGTGCATGGACGTTTTACCCCATCGGACATTTTTATCAAAGTTTGTCAAAAGTTTTAATAGTTTCTGAAATAAGATTTTTCAAAACTCAGAATCCCCGCTATTTCTCTTCCGAAAGATGTTTACCAACGTTTGTAATACTGGCTGAGGGGAAGATTAGTGTAGATGTTCACTGGGATATATTGTTGAAATTTAGTTATCATCACTATTTACGGGCAATTTATGTGAATGTTAACTGAAACATACTGATAATTACAAGGGTAAGTAATTATACTTGCCCATAAACTTCTTCGATTATTGCGAATCCACCATCATAATATTTGAGATCTGAGATATAGTAATGAAAATTACCATTGGATCAAATTCTTGTTTAAGTATTTCATTGTTGAAAACAAGAATTTCTTGTTTCCGCGCAAGTCGCAATATGTATTATTAGAACAAGGATTTTACGATATCCTAATACATACGTTTACCTTATACTAATGCTTATATTGTACGTTAATTCATCGTGACAGGTTGAATATTTCCATTATTTGAATGTGTGATATCTGTGAATGAAGTTTCTTATCCACGGGTCACTAGCGGATCCAGGCGCGGTGCCCCTGGGCAAGTGGCCCCCATGAAAAATGGTAACATAATAATATTGAAGATTTTGATAATAACATAAATAAGAAATATAAAAATGGGAAAAAATAAAAAACCGATTAAAGAAATACATGTGTATATATATATATACATACATACATACATACATATATATATATATATATATATATATATATATATATATATATATATATATATATATATATATATATATATATGTATAATGTGAAAATTGGTGGCCCCCATGAAATTTTTCTGGATCCGCTATTGCCACAGATCTTTGGAAATTTGAGATTGTAATGATTTTGTTGTCTGTATATACAAACTTTAATGCCATGTGAAATAACGAAGTTAATTTTATTTCACATTCTGCTGTCTAATCTTTAACGTAGTAAAATTAAAAGACTGTTTTTTCACCACATAATTCTAATGCCCATTTTCATTGCTGACATGTTTCTTGTAGTAGACTTGAAATAGAATTGATCAAGTTGCTAATGGTAACTAAAATATTGACGCCAAACATCACATGTAGTTATGATAAAATTCAAACAATTATTATGATTGTGACTGTTAATCAAGATCTACCAGAATTACACTTGTCAGTTGTTCTAAATTTCAGCATATATAATACAACCAAGCTGACCATCTTTCACTGTTAAAGAGGCAAGATTATAACAGGCGAGTATACAACATGCTGTTTAAGCCAGTCATTTAATAAGTAAATTACTTGCCAAATAGTCAGTTATTTATTTAGTTTCCTAGAAAATCAAGCACACTGATGCAGAATAACAATTATTAGGATATAAAGAATGAAGGCAAAATAAAAAAAAAAGTTAAATCTGATTTTTCCTTTCCCGTGCCAAACTGGAAAGATTTTTGGTAGCCATTCACTCATAACTTCGAACTTCTGTCTTAAATGGCTTACAATTTTTAATGAGGGACACGGGTCATGCATCATTCATATCTTTTCTATTACAGTTCCTTCGGAATAAGACGGAAACAAAAGAATGAAATCCCCGACAGTGCAAATGTGATGAATTCTTCCTCAATTCCGAACTCGAAATTATACATCCCTGTTCCCCGATTTAATGAATTAGGCATTCTCTGCGCGTCTCATTAAGAACCATTACTCATTCAGAAAACACAGGAAAAAAAAAAAAGGGCTAACCTTTTGAGGTTGTTCGACGTCTCTTCCCCTCCCTCCCACCCAGCCCCCTCTCTCTCTTTCTCTCTCTTTAAGATCCCTCATTATTTCACTTAACTTGAAGTTTTCAAAGACTCGATCCAAGCCTTCAAAGTTTCTTCGTCTGTTTTTCCTCCTCTCCCATTTTTCTCCCTTTCCACGCACTGCCTCACACCACAGCTGTAGTTTTAAGAGCTTCTTCTTCCTCTGCATCAACATAGGAAAAGTAACGCAACTTCAGAAGACAAAGGTTTCAGCGGCAAGTTTCTCCCGGAGTTGTCAGCGTTTCCGAGAGGATTCCGCAACGTTAATAGAATTTCAAAGCTTAGGATTTTCCCCGAGTGGTACAAAAAGGGGGGGAAACCGAAAGAGGAAAAAAACCGACACACAGAGGATTAGTCACTAGGCATTCTTATCACCCTCCAAGACAAATGCTAAAGAGGGAGCCGAGGGGAGCCATCGGTGCATAATGGAGGGACGAAACAAGTCGCAATTCATTTTAGTTGTCGTCCGAAATATTTTGGAAAATTATTCTACGAGATTGAGATTGCACGAAAGAGATTCTCTCCTCCCACCCACACCCGTCCTCCTCACTTACTTCCCCCCGACCCCTTACCGTTTCCTAGAGAAGATGCAAAGAAATGTTAATTTTCTTATGCAAACACTCTTGGAAGAATCTGTTGTGATTGCTCCTCAAACACATCTTTATGGAATGATTCTTATAGAGATTTCTTGAGAGGAGCTGGGGAGGAGATTCAAGTTTATCATCACAACACCGTTGAGTCTTTTTAATGGAATTGCTGGATTTTGGCGCATTTTACTTCTTGAAGGACATCAAAGATTTTGGCTTGAAATTAGATCAGCGTTTCTCGAATGATTCACTCTGCTTGAGTTAGTCATTCCCGAAACTTTTGTGGCTTTCTTTGTTATGTCAGTCGGTAGCAGTTGTCTTTTTGAGATAATATTTGACATTGCAGGAAATATTTATTAGTAAATGACGTGTGTTGTACATTTTAAAAGAATATGTGATATGAGAATTTTATATGAGCGACGATGCTTAAGATACCATTGCGCTTAGTTTAATATTTATTCACTTACACCTCCATATAGTCTTTTTTTTTTTATAATGTTTAAATTCATATACACAATATTTCATTCAGGTCTTCTTTTATTGGAAGGAAGAAACAGAAAGCCACCATAACTTCTTCCGACCACAGGTCATTGCCCTTGTCCGGAACAACGTACTGAAATTCGTATGTGATGTCTGCGCTGGCCGAAGTGCCAAGCTAGAATGACTGGCGTATTCATTTACCAAAGGGGTCCATACGGACACCGGTACAATAATGCAATATAGACTGTCACTGAGGTGAAAGGTTATGTGAGAGAAATGGGATATGCGGGAAAGGCAGGTTACGTGGGAGAAACGACCTATGCTGAAATCATGTGTCATTCAAAAGGAAGGTTTGTGTATTCGCGATTTCTCAAAAGACGTGGAAATGAATTTACGAACTTTTGTTCTAGGAAACGTTTCTTAAAAGTGGGAAGGAAAAGATATATTCTGTTTTGTTCACATTAATATATATATATATATATATATATATATATATATATATATATATATATATATATATATATATATATATATATATATATATATTCAACCAATATTCAACCAAGTCCTTGCTTTTTAACCAAAATTTAACATGTTCGTACATCTCCATCTTGAACTAAAATGGTTTCAACTAAAATACCTCGTGTAGACAAAGTACACTCTTATACACAAATGGTCAGACACAAAACAAACTCGCAGAAAATAAAGCCTTCACAGCGTATTTCTTCCAATTCACAGATATTTGAGTACAATTATTGATATAAATTTATTCTAAAAGATATGGTGAATGAAACATTAAAATGACGGAAAATGAGGAATGGAGTAAACGCGATGCATTAATTAATAGACTAGACAGAGCTTGACAACAAACAAAACTTGAGCAGTTCAGTAGAACTAAATAACATGTTATTCAAGACTGAGAGTATAAAAATGATGAATCGGTCAGCATAATCAGCTGAAGTATCATCGCTTATTGTAACACGCATTTACTCGACACACCGCAATGCCCTTAGCCAGCTGCGGGATACCATTAGTCTTGCATATCATTCATCCCATCAACGCGTCAGATTAACAGGCTGTCGGACTATTAAATATGTCATAAACGAACGTCGGGAACTTACCGCCTATCTAGCACAGATAAGTTGATAACAACACAACGATCGTAAGCAGAGAACGACCATTTTGGAAATGCCAGACAGTCATAAGAAGCACCGGTTGAGACTACCAATAAGTCTCTGGCTTGTATTCAACTTCCATGTGATGTGGTCCCGATAAATAGCAGTCGGATGTTCGTATGTTTGAGTGTAATATGGACGCACCCTTCAGGCTACCACTCGTCCTGCATCTCATTCGTCTCACATTCACATCAGACTGACGGGTTATCGGATTATTGGTAAACTGGGCTTCTGCTACGTTCCTCTCTGGTTTTCTGTTTGTCCGACAATTCGCTATTCGCCATGCACATTACCCTTTGAGAAGGACGGCTCCTGAAATTCTTAGCCTTTCGGTCCCAGGAAGACTTTTGGGACAAGGTTACTAACCTATTTTTTCTTTCCATGCAGGTTGATACCCAGCACATTCATCTAAAAACCTTCGGCGTCGGTGACCCTGGTATTTGTGACGCCAGATAACTCTCAATTAATCAATCAATCATCTAAAAACCAGTTACATAATTCACGGAATAGGTCAACTGAGGGGTAAGTTGTTTTTAACGAATCGTTCTCTTCCAACCGTTCTCTTTCAGGATTGGAACGTGTTGCCTTGGTGTCAGGAAGACTACCGGTAATATAGACCTGGAGATTGATACACAAGCACACAAACACACGCACACACACATGCACGCTATATGATATATATATATATATATATATATATATATATATATATATATATATATATATATATATATATATATATATATATATATATATTTTTTTTTTTTTTTTTTTTTTTTTTTTTTTTGGGGCAGTTTTCTCTTTCACAATTGTTTTTGAAGTCGATCTCATTTATGGCATTGACTTCTTTGATACTGTCTTTTTTTTATATTCTCTCACTTCTACGTTCAGTTTTTCTTCAAAATTCTGGATAAGGACGCACGGTCGGGGTGTGGTTTCCATTTATTTTATTTGCTACGGTCCGTTTCGCGTGTGTAGCAGGCTTGTCAAGCAAGAACCAAGATATAATAACATCTAACAACCCATTCATAGCTCCAGGAGGACAGCAATGTAGGTTTGTGAAGGGGGGTTGTTATTACTTTTATTAACATTGCCTAGTTTCCAAGGGTGGTGGTTAATTATTTACATTGTATTTATATATATTACTACACAATTTAACTACAGTATTACATTGGTTTTACATTGTTTCTGGTTCATATGTTAATAATAAAATTACTAATTTCTTCTTCTGTGATATTTGGGCGGGGCTTGTTTTGATGGTGACCTTGACCCCTGTCTCTTTTCCCTCGGAGGGTGGGAGGGTAAGGCACCATCTCCTTCCATCTGGACGTTTAGTGTTAGTTTGTCTGTTGTTGTTTACACTTCTGTTATTTTCGGGTCCCGATATGTGTTGCATTTGTATTTTAATCTGGTGTTGTCTTAAGTTCTTGTAATGAAGGTCTCTTGTCGTGTGCATTGGAAGATGGCTCCCGCGTTTCTGTGCGCCATTAATCGCCGTCTAAGTGGAGTCGATGTCCTACCGATGTAGCTTTCACTAGGGGGGTCTGCATTCCTCCTGAGGGCAAATAAGTTCATAAACCGCAATGGTATTCATCTCCTTCGGCGTAGGTCCACAGGTGTTGTTTTTCATTACAAGGGATGCCAGTATTGTTGGTCTTGCAATATACCCGTATGTTCTATGCTGGTGAACTGTACAGGGCTAGTGGCTTAACTCCCTTGTTTAAAATTTTCTTAATGATGTTGTATTCGTTGTTGAAATTGTTCTGGCAGTATATTGTTATCTGTTGTTCTATTTCCTTGTTAGGTCGTTCTGTTTCGTTGTTTTCTTGGTAGGAACGGTAAAAAAATGTTCGTATTTCAGACTGCATCATTTTATCTGTAAATCCGTTGTTTAAGATTAGTTGTTGTACTCTGTCCAGCTGTGCGTGTGTGTGCTTCAGTTACAGAAACATTGTTTATTTAGATAATGCACAAATTTTTGACGTACCTCCGAACCCATGATCTTTAGAACCTTCTGAAATAAATGTTGGAAGTATAATAAACGTAGTGTGAGACGTGGAAAATCTTATCTCAGAAACTATTAAAACTTTTGACAAACTTCGATAAAAATGTCCGATGGAGTAAAGCGCCCTTGAAAAAACTATTTGAAAGTCTCAGGCGTTCAGTTTGCAGGAATGGGAAAATGATTCAGATATATTTTGCCTGAAAGCTCAGGGTGAAAAGTCATCCGACTGGAAATAACACGAATACAAATTTTAGATATAATCTCCAATATGTTATGAGGTCTCCTATCCGTACCTATTATATGCATCACACTGGGGGGTTTTTTATGTAAATTTATTTATTTATTTTTTAAAGGTTTTACGAAAAAGAGAGGCGTAGGAACTTAATTTTGTCACTGACCTACATAACCCATTTTGTCAAGAGTTACTGTTTAATGTTTTTAAGCAAAAATTTTAGATACAAGTAACGTTATGCAATTTCTGAACACCATCTTTGACCATTCTAGGTTGAGTGGTGAACATCTTGGAAGAAATATTCGTATTCATAATTTATTTTATCAGTATTTCACCATTTTACTTGTATTTCAGTAGATTAGCCATCCACTCTTTCATAAAGTATTATTCTCTCTCTCTCTCTCTCTCTCTCTCTCTCTCTCTCTCTCTCTCTCTCTCTCTCTCTCTCTCTCTCTCTCTCTCTTATAATAAAGAAGTTTACTTGAGATATACCATGGATATGGGAAATGACAGTAGCTTACTTTCATGGATTGTATGATACGTAAAACTCATAATGTATTTACATTCAATATTTACAGATAAACTACAAATGTTTCTACAATGATACTTTTTTATTCTGGGTTAAGCAATAACGCAAATAAAACAGCATTCCCATCCATGTTTTTTTTAAGAACATCACGTATGTGTAGCCCTCAATATGACGACGATGGAATATACGTAAATAGGAATACATTAAATTTAGGCCCACATGAGGATATTTTATTTTCTATTTGCAAGGGAAAAAAAGCAAGAGAGATTTAGAATATATGCACGAGTCAATGTATATGTATATAGGGCCATAAAAATCCTCAGTAACTTGCAGCGAATATTTACCCTACTCTCTCCATCTCGAAAAAATTTTTTTTAGCCTCGAAATATAACTTTTTGAAGAATAATAAAAGGTATTCTGAATCTTGGAAAATCTTATTCCAGAAACTATTAAAACTTTTGACAAACTTTGATAAAAATGTCCGATGGGGTAAAGCGCCCTTGCACCAACTGGTTAAAAGTCTGGCGAATCAGTCTGCAGAAATGGGGAAATGATTGTAATTTATTTTGTCTTGAAGTCTGAGGTGAAGGAATCCACGAGATCTCGAGGACGCAGATGTGTTTCTCCGAATGCTCTCCTGAATCTGCCTTGTCATCCTCGCTGTGGATTCCTCCTCCTCCTCCATCGTTACATTTTAGAGTTCTTTTAAGACATTCTCTCTCTCTCTCTCTCTCTCTCTCTCTCTCTCTCTCTCTCTCTCTCTCTCTCTCTCTCTCTCTCTCTTTATGAAGGAGATAATACTTCATTATTCGGGATTTTGACTTTGAAATTTAATCCATAACAGCAGGTTTAACAAATAAAGAACACTCATATTTTGTGGCCAAAAGAATTACGGGAAATAAAAAAAAGTTTCATAATTATTCTGAAGGCAAAATTATTCATTATTTGATCAAAACCGTAGAGGTCAAAGTTACGGGAATGCGAAAACACAGAATTGGTTAAACAGCTGAATTTAGGCACGCGTAGCATTTTGCAATAACGCTGTTTAAAATTCCATAAGATGAAGCGTAATGTGTTTAGTTGTTATCCGCTCCTATAGCTATTTGCTGATACGTTTGTTTTTGCTTGGCCTTTATTCTCTTGATTCTAGTTATTGCCATTCTTCATCAGTGAACTTGTGTTTCAAGGTACTGGGTATATTAAGTGAATTCATTACAGTTGATTTTTTTTTTGCAAAAATGTACTTTATAAACAATTGGCCTAAACAATGTTTTGCATACACTTCTCTTAAAGTTTTGCAAATTATTGAAATCAGAGTAACTGATAGGTGTAATTCATGTAATTCTTCAATAACAGCCACAATCAAAATAATGTAATAAATACTACGAAGGAAGAAGGAATCTATCATAACGAAAATTAGAATACTATGAAAGAAAAACACATAACAATCATTCAAAATCTCATTTGTCATATCTTTGTATTACATTACAGTTTAGAGTTAGACCATAAAGAATGAAAGAAAATGTGCTGTTCCGCATTTCACGCTCCGTCATAAACGTTTGTAAATAAAGCAAACTCCATTATCACAGTCTTAATTTTCTAAAGCCCGACGGATAGGAAACTTCATTCACAGATACCTAATTCTTGTGTTCTAGACTGAACTGACTATGATTTAACTGTGATACAGCAATCTTTTTCATTAGTATATACTCGTACACGTGAATACAGAAACTAACTTTCGTAATCAAACCCCATGATGATGGAGCTATGAAAGAATTGAAGAAGTCCATCAGTATGTCCTAGTGAATATTTGAACTAATCTTACTCTCAGAGACAGTTACTAACGCTGCTAACAGCTTTCGGAAGAGAAATAGCAGGGATTCTGAGTCTTGGAAAATCTTATTTTAGAAACTATTAAAACTTTTGACAAACTGTCATAAAAATGTCCGAGGGGGTAAAATGTCCATGCTCCACCAACTATTTGAGAGTCACGGAAGTTCAGTCGGCAGAAATGGGAAAATGACACCAATTTACTTTGCCTTGAGGCACCAAACAAGGAAAGATACCAGATCTTTCCGAAGATTTTCAAGGAAGAAAATAGCTTTTCGATAAGATCTCAGAGATCTACCATGAAGTCTTTGCTTTCGAGTTTCCCCCATCATTTCAGACAGGAATTCACGGCTAAGACAGTATCTGGTCCCAAAAGTGAATTATTCTCGTCAGATTCTGGTGATCGTTTTTCCATGGTTTAAATTTTCGATGTATCTGATTTTTCATTTTTAAATTATGAGATCAAATGATTAACTCTAATGTTCAGGAATGTGATTGCAGTTCAGGCTAAGAAAAATGATAGCGTTTTCAATGCTTGTAGGAAGTTTTTTTTTTTTACATTTATCTTGGGTTGTTTAATAACCTAGTAATAATAGTGAACTATCTTTCAATACCTTTCCTGAGGAAATAATTTTTTGTATATCTGTAACAACGCCAGTTTATATGTTACCAGGATAAGGTTATAATAATTCACTATCATTCAACGCTTTCCTGAGTTTATAACAATATTTGTTGCTTAGCTAGTCTTCAGCGGCATAACCATAGCATATAAATTTTTATTTGCTTGGTATGACTTTTATCTCAGTAAATGCAAGGAACCAGTTCTTCTATTAGTACAACAATATCAGACTGCAATACTGGTTTTGTTTCTTGGCATTGTACTTTGCCTCAGGCAAATTCTATCAGAGAATACTAATAGTGATGAAGTAGTGATGAGAGTCTGTGAAAATACATGTGACTCATTTTGATCGTAAATATTACTTCACATACTTTGTCATGCAAATATATATACAGGTGTGTATATATATATATATATATATATATATATATATATATATATATATAAATATATATACATATATATATATATATATATATATATATATATATATATATATATATGTTACAGTAAGACTGTGAAAGCAGGGATTTCATGAAATGCCTGCAATTTTCAGGGAATTCGTGAAATCACCAATTCACTTAAGAGACATTTCATCCCCGAGGGACTAGTACTAAACACGGCGAAACAGTGATTCATCTACACTGTTTCACCGTGTTTAGTACTAGCCCCTCAGAGATCAAAAGTCCCTAAGTGCATTTGATTCCCGAGGGGCTAGTACTAATCACGGCGAAAAAGTGGAGATGAATTAGTTTCGCCGTGTTTAGCACTAGCCCCTCTGGGATCAAATGTTCCTAAGTGGATCGGTGATTTCAAGAATTCCCTGAAAATTTCAGGGATTTCGTGATATCCCTGCTTTCACAATCTTACTGTAACATATACATAAATAAGTTGATAGATGTGTAGATTTATGTACCGCTCTATCCATCTATCTATCCACTGAAGGTATATTTCCATAACACACACCGGTCTAAATATATGTTCCCGTAAGAGATCACCAAGTTGCAAGGAGCATCACCTTAATATCTCCATCCCTGAGATCTCCTAACGCCGTCAAATAACTTTTGGAAGAATAATAAAGGCCACTCTCAGTCGGGGAAAATCTTATTTCAGAAACTATTAAAACTTTTGACAAACTCTGATAAAAATGTCCGATGGGGTAAAGCGTCCTTGCACCAACTATTTGAAATTCTCGAGAGTTCAGACTGCAGAAATGGGAAAATGATTCTCATTTATTTTATCGGCAAGAAGCTCTAAGATAAGGGAAGCTCCCAGGTCTTTAATGCTGTCAATTATTTTTTTTTTCTCTTGTCGAAATAACCACAGAAAATACTCCCTGGTATCTTTGCCTTCATCGGTTTGTCATCAGGAGTAGCCAGGAGTTGACGGAAAGACTGTCATTAGCTTCCTAAAACTGCCTAAGAAAGAATCTCGTCTCCCAACCTACTGCAGTAGGTAAACTTCTTCCATATTCCGTCCCGAGACTTGGGAGACGAATGAGAATTGAAATGGCCACATTTACATTATATTTATTTTAAGATGGACCATTTAACGTGGGACGATATATACCATTTAACTTTTGAAACTCATTCATATTCTTCCAAGGCGAAAGGTGGATACGAAGTAGAGATTTCCCTGAATTAATTTACCGGCTCTGAAACATTCTTTGCAACTTGGCTATTTTAATACCTTTGCATTTTGACGCTACGCGGTAGACCAAGACTTTCTCTCTCTCTCTCTCTCCCCTTTCCAGTTGTAGAGACGACCCAGACTTTCTCTCTCTCTCTCTCTCTCTCTCTCTCTCTCTCTCTCTCTCTCTCTCTCTCTCTCTCATCCAGTTGTACTAATCTTGGATTAACACATACACCCACTAATCCCATTCTCTAGTGGGTATTTTAATTTGATATAAACTTACTTCCACATACACACGGGTAATTATACTACTCAAATATCTTGGTAAGCTTGAAATCTTCCATTTAATATGTTTTAATTATCTTCCTATTTAATTTAGGCAGTTCAAAAAGTCAGTCACTAAGTGAGAGTATTTCAAGTTTCATAATGAAACATTCATTACATTTATTACAGACTTAACGTTAATAACAAGTGAAATGTTTAGGATGAAAATCTTAGCTTTCCAAATTCTCCGCTTTTTTTAGAGATTACCTTGTATCGTGTTCCATTGTTTCAAGTTTTCATTTCGAATTCTTGATTAATTATTTGCTCCTCTTAATGCATTTGTTTTTTTGTCATGAAGAATCTAAAATGTTAGTGATTCATTCAAATGCCGTGATGTAATTTTTTGGTTTTTAGTTTTAGAAGTGTAGTCCTCCCGCGTCCGATATCAGAGATTTAGAAGCGTTTCCATATTTGAGTTACCAAGAGGAAAATTGTTGAACGATTTTAGAAGAACCTGCATCGTTTCGCAGAGCAAAAATATAGCAGAGATAGAAACAGATGTAAGGAAATAAAAAAAAAATCATAACGGCGTTCATATGTTCCCGGTTCACTTTTATTGTTTCGATCGGTCTTTATTTATTTATTTTTCACGTTTTTACAATTGTGAAAGACTTTTATGGGGGCCGATTCACCCTTACTAACGATTAAAGTATTTTCGTCAGATGGCCTTTTAAATATTCTTTATTTACTTGAAAAGGGAGAACCCGAAATATCATATTTTATAGCTCCGTCAAAAGCTTGTTCTTTTATATATAGTGTAGTAGACACATACAAACACACACATTATATATATATATATATATATATATATATATATATATATATATATATATATATATATATATATATATATATATTCATCACGTTCCATATTTTCGTGATTTAGTTATACACACCCATACACACACATCACACACATACACATTATGTATATATACACACATCCATACATATACATACCTACATGGATATATATATATATGTGTATGTATGGATGTATGTATAAATAAGTAATTATATATAAATTTAAAGTCGCTTTAAGTGATTTTGTATATTAGATCTATGACCATGTGTTACTCGTGAAAAAACTTATGGAGGTTTTTCAGGATCTCCATCAAAATAGCAGCGTTTCCACATCACATATACCGATTAGACTACGCAGTTAGGTTATGATTTTGACCATATTCACACATATCAGAAAATTATCATAGTCTGGTATAAATGAGCGGCTTTACTGAAAGGAATAACAATATTCACCACATACGGACGTATCTATGAATTCCGTGAACATAGGAGCAACTCTGATTTCCTTTCATATTGACTATTAGTTTCAAGATTAGGAAGAAATGTTCACAATTTTTTTCTATTAACAATAGCATCTAAATATTTTTGATGAAATTTGAAACTTACATTCTGATTTGTGAAATTCATCTGTGGAATAATAATAGTATCAAATCATTTTTTCCGTCCTTCGTCAGGAAAACATTCTGAAAAAAGCTCAGCATTTATATCTTAACTTATTTACCTATTTATTCTTGTAGTCTACACTTTACAAAAGGGAAGAACAACTGGAAAATAAAAAATACGTATTTAAAGTGATTCCCATCGTTTTCTCGCTTTTTCTTTTATCTAGAACTGGCAATTTTTTCTTTTGATATTCTTATTCTAGCTGATATTCCCAAGTGTTCCGAAAATGCCATGGTGATACCTTTACTTCATTATTGTTTTTCAAAGCGTTTTCACAGCCAAAAGTAATCGTAATAATTTTTTTGGTTAATGATAAAAGAAAACTTGTGGATGTGTACAGATAATTCCATGAGGAAAAATCATTAAGAGAAAATGAACAGTGATTATAAGAAGCAACAGGGTTAAACAAAAAGACGACAATTTCAAGTGTCGATAAAAACTTAAGAGAGTATCTATTCAAGATTCATCTAAACTATGGGCAATCCAGGCAATTATAAAGGGAATGCTACTTTACCTCTCGTTTTTCTTGATAATTACTTGATTTGGTCCTTATTTTTCTTTTTTGCTAAGTTATTTTACGACGGTTGTTTACCTTATGCAATGCATTGTAAATTTGATCAAATAACTGCAGTATCTACAGTACTCCGGATGATCAACATTCTTTGAGAAGGTAAATTATAGAATCGTACCTTCCTTTTATAATTTGGAAATAGTATTCATTCCAGTGCCATTATTTGGAAATTACAATATTGCAGTTATATGATATATTGATATATGAGTTTCCATTATAATTCCCAGTTCTTTTCTGACTGAGATTACATAATTTCAACATAACTTCACCGTCGTCACTCGGTAATTATGGCCATGTCGAAAACATACAACTCTACAAACTGATGAAGATTCATTGAAACATTTATTGATATTACAGATTACCGTTTTTGTCCAAGTGTCACCTATCGCGAACAAAGAGAAAATAAAACTGAAATTGAAAAACTTAGGTATGAATATGCTGCAGGTATTAGATTTTAATGTTCGCATGGTGTAACCATGCTTGCGAATAAAGTTTTCAATTCTGGGCTCAACAAACACCTTCATCGTTGCAAAATTATTATAATATTCAAATGTCAGAAAACAGACATCGCCATAAAAAGTTACAGGCAGAGGAAGGGTGAAAACCAAGAAGTTAAAAACAAAGCATTATACAACAATTAAGTTAACAATGATACATACATAAATAATAAAATATGCATATTTTTAAGCATGTATATAAGGGGAGAAAAATAGGCAGACATAACATAAGAAAAGTATTTAGAAACAAACAGACGTCAGTGATAAATTAGAGTTAGATCGATAGTTTCCAACGGACAAAACATTATTTATCTCCGAAATAGAAAATTACAGTTTCAGACAGAGCTCGTAAATCATCCCGATGAATATCGACAGATATCTAAAAACCCGACTGCAGCGTGATAATGCTGCCTTGGTTAGCTAATCTCTTTGAGCAAGGATGTGGTGCCAGTTAATGAAATTATCATTCACACTCTGCCATGACTTCCCTTTGATGGCCAGAGGGCGGAAGGTCGTAGAAAAAAAAAAAAAGAATAATGTCATTTATATTGCTTGGAAATGGTTAACAGGTGAAGATTATACAAAAAAATTTCCCTATACTTGTTTTAACATTTATTTTACTAGTATTCTATATTCATTAAATAAACACTGAAATTCCGTATGAAAGTGCTTTGACCGACGAATCCATGAAATAAAAAAAGCGCTATATCTGTTACAAAAAGGAACAGAAATCAGATATCTTAAAACAATGTCTAGCAAGTCAAAATATTTTTAAAAAGGTCTTTTTCATTCCTTCGCCAATTTCTACATAACTGGGTTTTGTGTTTATTCAACTGTTTCGCCCATTTTAAATTGCGCCATTTATTTCACATATTGAGCTTTCCTACGGGCTTGCGTTTCTTTATTTCATCCTTCGCGTTCATTTTTCACCTAATTTTTTCCAGTTTTATTCTCTGCTCTTTTATTTCTAGCTTCTCTTTCTATATCTTTTTCTCTCTATCTGGTTTGATTCTTATTTTTCTTTAATGGCTTGACGAATTTTATTTTCCTATTTTTCCCTCCTTTGCTTGATTTAAAAAAAATATTTCTATGAATAATGCACATTTATGTTCACTTCTTATTTTATATATATATATATATTTTTTTTTTTAGCGCCAGTTCCACTCTTCCCGTTGCTATGAAACTCCATTTCTTCTTCTTTTTCTCTTACATATTTATTTTTTCATTTTGTCTTTTACCTTCTTTCCTCTCCTGTATTTTTGTCTTATTTTTACTGACACTATTATTCAAACAATTACATTTCGAAAAAAAAAGAAAAATATCTTTTTTCTTCCGTTTTTAAATAACCCTTAATTCATTCATTATTTCTGTAACTTCTTTTTAAGTATCGCCATTAGTTTTCATTTCATTTAAAACCATAAGAAGTAAAGTACTACACATGTGTACTTGCTCACGGCCTTTTTTTTTTCTATAAAAACGTGACAGGAATTAAGTTTAACTAATCATTTGCCAAATCCGACGTACTTCATCTTATGAACTAGATGAAATATTACCAATACTCTCTCTCTCTCTCTTTCTCTCTAACGCACACATGCACGGAAACACACAAACACATCAGTTGTATTTTTTTTTATTTACTTAAGTTCGGAAAACAAGTTTCAAGATTTCTGACGTGGGCTGATGTGAATTTCCGAAAAATTCAATATAATAGAAGCGCTACATGCAACAATGTCTAGAATACTGATTAATATCTTTTTTAACAGTAACTATATGAAACAGTTTTCCTGGTCGTTAGAAGATGGATATCGTGTATGATTTGACGATTTGAAACGATCATTCTGTCGCTACCAAGAATAATGTAGAACATCTAAAGCCCCATTATGCATTCCTCTCTTTACATAATTTTTCTCTTGCAAATCAACTTTCTTGTAAAAACACAAACAAATCACGTGGCCCATTCTTCTTGGGTCATCTAACCATACATCACGTTTTTGTCGATTACTATGACTTGAGAAGAAAACTGTGTTTTGAACATTTCTTATTTTAGTTAAAATTTAACCTCGAAAAAGGATTTCGAACTAGAATATAATAATATACTTGTATAAATCCACTCTCTATCCAAGTTTTAATAAACGGTGATCGCCAAATCACTACAGCTGTGAATGTAACTTGGAAGTTCTAGTAGGAAACTTTATTAGTATTCAGGCATAGTCCTGCTTTATTGAGGATTTAATTAATTCATGATTATTTTCTTCCTTTCCTTTTCCAGTCTTCTCTTTTTATTTCGTTTACCATGATCATTACATCATTCCTCCTCCTTTCCCTTGTTTACGTTCTTTTATTCACGATACTGCTTGACTTTTATTCAGCTAAATTTCTGTGTTGTGCTTATCTCATTACCAGTTTGAATTCTCTTTTTGTTTTGTTTCATCACATCTTTTGCATGCTATTTTTTCATCGCTTTCTCAGCAAACCAGGGAAGCATTCCATTTTTATTTATCATGTTTAAGCACTAATTACTTTATTTGTGCTTTTGTAACGCTTCTTCTCTATTTTATCTATATGGTTTTTCTAGTTTCCTCCCCCTTTAATGATCATTTGTTTGTTTTTCGCTCCGAATCCTTTCTTGTATTTTTCTCCCTATCCTTTACCCTCACTTTTATTTTTATAACAATTCTTTCTCCTCAGTTACCTTTCTTCTAAAGTCCTCTTATGTTTCGGTTATGCCACTCATTCATTATCTTATTTACCTGAACATATTTTTGCTTCTTCTTTCAAGAAGTTTTTGCTGTACTATTTTTGCACATACGTTTTACGAAGAGGGGGCCTTTATTAATCTCTTTATATAGTATCCTGTCATCTTTATGACTAATGGGCTAAGCACTTACAGATTCTTAATGTTCATAGATTCGACAGCCACACAAACTGCCCCCCCCTCTCTCTCTCTCTCTCTCTCTCTCTCTCTCTCTCTCTCTCTCTCTCTCTCTCTCTCTCTCTCTAAGGGTAACCACTGCATCATATGACATATTGAAACGATTTAAAGTTAGTGATTTTGATAAACTCATTTCCGTCAGTATAGCGAATACAAGGTAATGGATGTACCTGTAAGGAAAGTAGAGCTTTGGTAGAGTTAACAAGCAAAGGATGTTTATCTAACTGGGTGAGCGAAATTCGTCATCAAATCGTTATGCTGCTTTCTGTGTCGCAGATATTTTGAAATCACATGATTTACTTTTTGGGAGGTTCTCAAGCAATGCGTCTTGGTAGAATGTTAACGATGGAAAATGATACTTGTTGCAGAGCTGTTTTGTAAGGCTCTGGCATGATTTCACCATCATTTTCCGTTGTTCAGAGTATGACAAAAATAGAAATCTTTATAGTGTCATGACTGGAACTAGATATCTTCCTTTTACATATTAACTTTGACCAACTGGCATAACGAACCAAGAACAAATTAAGAATAACGAAGGAAGACATCCTCAGCAGGTGGTTACAGATCTGGCCATGAGAGTGAAAAAAAAATCAATTAGTTATTCAAATGATATACCACCGAAGTAGCATTTTCGAATGGGTACAAAAAGGAAAATAACAAGGAACACTGTTTATAATTAAATCTAAAATTAACAGAAGGGTAAATGTATAGCAACTTTTGGATTCCATATTTTCCTCGAATCATTGGTCGTTATTCTGTGATGAAATCTCATCTCGCTTCTTTAATTCTGATAACACTAAGGGGCAAAAGCCCACTTCACACTCATAAATCCAAGCGCATGAAAGAGCGCAGCCTAAATTCCTTGATGATTGTTTTGTCCTTGAAGAGTACTTTGTCACTTGACATTACAAATTTTTGCTCTTTTGTGTGGTCAAGGGAAAAGTTTCTGAAGTTGTTAAATGTATGATCTAATCAACAGTCCTTAGAAAAAGAACTGAAAACAACGTTTTGCGGCAGATTAAATAATCATGGGATACCGTGAGAGCTGCGAACTGAGCCAGACAGTATATTTATAATACGGTCTCCCAACCGATCTTGATTGTTTTAGCAACTGATATGAAATCTCGAATTAGCAAGTAGCAATTAGTAATTTCCATCTTTCAGCAGATGTTTCTGGACTGAAATTCCTTCCAGGAAACGTAACATAATTAAATTTTATCTTCAGCCCTGGAGTTGATTAATCACCTTTTAGTTTTGATTGCTAATTGTCTGCGAAGTACTTATCGATATTCATCACTTCCATGTAATGGAAATTCTTTTAAAAGGTTACATTCCAGCGTAAGAGGAAGGAACAGTTTCAGCAGGGCCCATGAAGCAGAGAAAACCTTTCACTTATATATATATATATATATATATATATATATATATATATATATATATATATATATATATATAGAGAGAGAGAGAGAGAGAGAGAGAGAGAGAGAGAGAGAGAGAGAGAGAGAGAGAGAGAGAGAGAGAAGGTCACAGCCTTACTCTTAAGCCAGAACCAAAATTTGGCCTTCAGTGTATGTATATATATATATATATATATATATATATATATATATATATATATATATATATATATATATATATATATATATATATATATATATATACACACATATATATATATATATATATTACATTTCATTTTGCATATGATAAACCTCATCCTTTTAAAGCCATAGTATAATAGTGAAGCGGCATTTTTGTAAACAAAAATGAATTATACTGATTCCGTTGAGTATATCATTCCCACTGTTGTTGACACTAGCAGTTAGAAAATCATAATTCAGAGTATAAGCTGAAACGACTGAAGAAGAATTATATCTGAATCAGCCTATATTTGCATCAGTAACGGTCATTATTAAGAAATAAATATGTCCTTATATAATGTGTGTATATATATATATATATATATATATATATATATATATATATATATATATATATATATATATGTATGTATATATGTAACAGTCATTACGCGTAATGACTGAAATTTCAGTCATCACGCGTAATGCACTTAGGGACATTTGATCCCCCAGGAGCTAGTACTAAAATTTATGAAATACATTTGACCCCCAGGGACTAGTACTAAACCCGGCGAAACAGTGTAGGTGACTCACTGTTTCGCCGTGTTTAGTACTAGCTCCTGGGAGATCAAATGTCCCTAAGTGCATCACGCGTGATGACTGAAATTTCAGTCATTACGCGTAATGACTGATTACACATGTTGACTGTAACATATATACATACATATATATACATACATACACATATGCATTTATGCATGTATGTGTATATGTGTAACCCTTAGGGATGAAGTTGTTAAGTCCGTGACCTTTTCCTAGACCTCAGCTAACGCAGGTAGCCTTTCACTATTGGGTCATCCAGAGGCAGGTCGGGATCGAACAAAGAACGCTGTGTACAGACGTGAGCCCAGTGCTCTAACAACGAGTTACAGTAGCTACGTTTAAGTACACACACACACACACACACACACACACACACACACACACACACACACACATATATATATATATATATATATATATATATATATATATATATATATATATATATATATATATATATATATATATATATATATATATATATATTCGTAGAAATTTAGTCTAGAATGTCGTAGTCTGTTATTAACTATATAAGGGACAGCAATGTTGTTTACTTAACATTAAAAAATAATTACGTAATTAATATAAGTAAAGGAATCGCAAGATTTACGACGTTTGGAAAAAAAATTACAGAGAACCCATGGCTGAATGGATAAATTCAAGGAAAAAATAAAACTGACTATTGGACCATTATACCTTTCAAAGTCTATTAAACTGTTCCTAAAACATTTACGAAATGCCACCAAAATTTAAAACTACTCCCATGCATTGAGAAAAAGAAATCACAAATATTTCATTGAATGAAATATGATTTACGCACAATTAAGATCTTATAAATTACGAGAACTTGCATTAATGATCCTCATAAATTACATGACGGTAGTGGCGGCAGGGGACATGGGGGTAGGGGTAGGGGTAGGGGTGGGAGAGTTGGGGGCGGTGCAGGATTGCAAGATATCCCACAGCAATTTAGTGGGAGGATAAACTCCACTTCGGTTGAGTCTTGAAAAAGATTTAATTATGTTCCGGGTATAATGACGTTTGAAATAAGCATCAAGGGTTCCAAGAGACCAATGCCGATTTTACAGTTTTTATTTTTTTTTTGTATGCTTCTGACGTGCTTTCTCACTGGGTATATTATGCAAACACAAACACATACACACAACACGTATGGGGCGCAGACAGACACACATGTATATTTATATATAATATAATATATATATATATATATATATATTTTTATATATATATATATATATATATATATATATATATATATATATATATATATATATATATATATATATATATATATATATATATATATATACATATATATATATATATATATATATATATATATATATATATATATATATATATAGATCGTAGCATGTTTATTCATACGTCCATTCGTAAGATAAATTTGTATTTTATTCGTTCGGTTTGTGAAGTTATAAGTTATAAAAAACAGTATTATGGAAAAGGTTCGGGTTTCTAATGGCGCGGTTATTTCTTTACTATAAATGAAAATCCATTTCCCTCCCCACAAAACTACAGTATCGGGGACGACGTCCCAATCATTATCCCTTATATACTACAACATAAAAGTGAACAAAAAAACCCCCCAATAAAATTCACCAGCGACATTAACGCAAGAATAAATTCCGACCGAGGGGCCCATCGATGTCTCTCGGTTAGAATTACAAAATTATGACTCCTCCGGCACTATAGGGTCTCTTTTTATTCCCCTCCCGTAAGCCACGGGGCCCCCCGAGCAAACGAACCGTTAAGGCATTGGTTGACACTGTTGTTACTTCCGCTGACAACTGTCCTGGCAACACCCCCCCCCTTCCCCCTCCATCCCTATCCCTTCACCTTCCGAAGCAATTCCCGTCACACACAAACACACACTTTCTGGGCAAGTTACGCGGAGTAGCCACGGAGAGCAAACCTTTCATTCTCTCTGAGGGTCTCATTCCGAGAAAGGGTAATATCCGCAAGGGCGATGATAAAAAGTTGGAATTCACGGTATAATATTACGTCTTCCCGGTTTTCATTGGGGTTATAGGAAGCTAATTCACGTATTCTTTGATTTTATTGTCGAAATTTACCTGTATACTTATTTACTTGGTTGATTCTCTTGCTTTTTGGTGTGTCAGAAAATCTTGATGAGTTCAACGCGCTTAAAGAAGTAGTTATTACATTATGTTTTTGCTGGCTGATTTAATATTAATAATAATAATAATAATAATAATAATAATAATAATAATAATAATTGTTAAGGTTACTGTTATTCGAATGTTGTACGTTTGATTCTAAGCAGTTTATTACAAAACTAATTACCTTTTTTCTCGTTAGGCTTCAGGGCTGTTAGCAATTTTGACGTTACTGCTCTATGAAGTATGTAATGCTCGAGAAACTTATGAACGCATCGTCTTGCAGTGGGCCGCAAAGTAAAGGATTGTGTGCCGTTGGTGGGAGGGGGATATGTGAAAGGAACACTAGTGGAAAAACCTTTTCATCTGAGAAATACCACAACAGCTCTATTGCTTGCGTAACATTTCGAGAAGTTTCTGTTTTGCATTTAGGTCCGAGATTAGCTCCTGATATTAATCCATTTTTTCCATTTGTCAAGAGAGATTTTCACTGCGCCATGTATCTGCGGCAGGTAGCCCTATCACATACGTCCATGTAGGCAATGGAAAGAAGGGAGATAAATTAAAATCGTAGATCCTTAATACTCCCAAATATTGAAGACAGAGAGACAATAACGTGAAAGCGGAGAGAAGTCAGAATCACGCTTGCCACATCAGCGACAACTTAAAGTATTGATGTATGATAAATGATATAGTAAGCATAATTCTCCTGTAAGATAATAATAAAGTAAATATACCTGTAATAGTAATGATATTTGATATCTACAGTATATAGAAGACAGAATAATATTTTTGAGCTTAAAAATAAAAATATTACGGCAGTACTAACCGTTGTGCTGGTCGTTTAAGCTCATATTTTTATGTGACAACTTTGGTTATTTTTTTTAGAAATTTTTAGAGTGTATATGGTGGTGGTAAGGATTTACTAATGTCGGATTTGTAAACGGACCTTAAATAATCTACCGTTATCGCTTGGAAGTGGTATTTTTTCCCCAACCCCAACATCTCAAGGGTCTTATCCTTTACTTGGGGCTCTCTGGTCAAGGCTATAGTACATTAGTGTCTTAACCGTAGCCACTCCAGCATGGCGTAAAATTACCTAATGAGCTGAAGCATCTGGTGGGCTGCCTCTTGCCTTGCTGGTAAAAATGGAAAGGAATGTGATATCTGGTTATAGGACTTCCGGTGTTCAATGATGTGGCTCCCATGAGAGGAAATATATGATAGTTTCTTAAACAAGAAATACATGAAGTGTTTCTGGTGTGACGTCGGTACAGGATCAGAGATGAGGGAGTCTTGTCACCTGCAAACTGTCAAGAAACTGATGGCAGAAATACTAATATTTTAATTGTCTTTGACTAGGGCATATAATATGACAAAAAATGAAAAGTTTAAGTAGGTACACATTTTACGTAGTTCACTTTTTAAAAGAAGAAAGAGGGATTGTGCAGGTTAAATTGAATGCACAAGCAATCAGAGAATAGTTTGGTTGGAGAAGCAAATCCACAGTTATGTATATGTACATATATTTAAAGATAAATCAATATAGATAGCTTTCGGGAACTTGTTCGGTTCCCCTTTTCAAAAAACTATCTATATTGATTTATCTTTAAATACATATACATATACATAACTGTGGATTTGCTTCTCCATTTTAAGACTGATGCTACTATGAGTATTTTGTAAATAGTTTGGTTGTTGAAAGCACATGGTATCAAAAGAAGGATTTCCAAGAACATGAATGATTTCTAGTTTATTTGTTTTTGGAAGATAGATGGAAGATAAGTTTAACTATGTTATGATAAGAGTAGTTTAAGGGAATGGCAAAAGACTATCAGTTCGCCTCTACTTTGAGATTTTAGTCTTCTTGGTGACTAGTAATTAGTAATAAAGATATGGACTGAAAAAATGTTGATTAGGCTTTTAGCAGAATATTAACTGGGGGGTTGTAGTTTAACAGTGACGGAATATTCAACGTGTCTCCCTAAGAATATAATTCTACAGAGACTTAAAGATAATTAGATATATGTAGGTATAAGAGGAAAGTGATAAACAATTAACATTTTATACAATGTCCTGTCATGTGAGATGTGACTCAAAAAGGTTTTCATTAACGTGATTTACATAGTCACTGTTGAGAAGACTTTAGTTGTGTGAACCAGCTCATCTGCAGCAATGCTCTGCCCCATAGTTGGGGAGAGATCAAAAGTACGCATTGTGGTACTAGGGGGGGGGGGGTAAAAATATGCCTATGAAAGTGTGGGTTTGTATCCTTAGGAAAATATGAATCACTTTAAAATTTTGTATTTGTTCTGATGCAAATGCAAACCTAACCTTTCATAGATGGAGCCACCCGTAGAGGAGGGAAGCCAATCTCTCGTAGGGAAGTACAGGTGGGAGTGTCTCAGTGGAAGCTGAAGTTTCACCCCCCTCCGCTCTTACTAGAACCCAGGTCACTAACAGAAAGTCCTGTTTACGTACTCACCACTCTTGCCTGGTGTTTCCGACATCCTCCTGTCCATTCTTGAGTGGGAGCAATAGGCCTTGACTTTCCTATATCATGTTAGGCTGAGACTGTCAGGCCCAAGGTGAAGGTGTCTTAAAGCTTGTGTGCCAGGTCCTTGACGTAGAAGGAAATGAAGGTTAACTGTCTTTTCCAGACAACTGCCTTCAGGACCTGTAGGACTGAGTGATTCTTCTTGAAAGTTACTGATGGACCAATGCCCCTTATTTTGTATGACTTTATCCTAACCCCGTGGAGGGGCACCTTCTCCTTAGGCTCCATACACCTTGATGATTACTTCTCTTACCTAGAAGGAGATTGAGTTCTTAGAGAGATCTCTCTCCTCCCACCTTGTGCTGATGAGTCTCCTGCAGGTAGATCTGTGAGGGGGCTGTGCACTTGATGTAGATTCTCAGGACGCTCAGTGGACACAGGAGCTTCTCATCCTTGTCATCATTTGCAAAGTCCTTCAGTGATGGGATTGAGAAGCCTTCAAACTTAGGTCTGAGATAAAATGGTTCTGGGCCTTTGCCACTAATTCCGTGACAAACACCAAGGACAGGACTACCCATGAGTTTGGAAGACGACATACAAGAGAGCATGCAGTTCTCTGACTCTCTTGGACAAAGCAAGGGCCAGAAAGAATACTGTCTTAAGGGCTAGGTCTTGGTTCGAAGCCTTCTTCAGGGGTTCATAGGGAGGACATCTCAAACTGGTGAAGACTTTGGTCACATTAACTAATGGGCCTCTGCTCTCATAGGGGACACTTTTTGTCCGATGGACAATGGTCTGATTGGAGATGGCACCCACAGGAACCTCAGAAAATCCCTTCTTCCTGAGGAGCTGCTTGATAGCCTCCAAGAGGGAAGTCAGGAAGAGGCTACTGCCCAATGTACCACCCAATGTGTTCTTGTCTCAACAGCATAGGGACAGGGGCCAGTACTCTCAGGAAGTCCACTGATGGGTGGAGAAGATTGGCATACCACTCCAATTGCAGCCACATCGGTGTCTAGTGTCATTCTTAGCCCCAGGGGCACAAAGAGTCTATGTTGTCCCAGGGATGCTGGATGTTAGAAGGCATCCTGGAGCACTGCCCTTTGGCCTAGGACTGAAGAACAATCTTGTAGTAGCTTGTTGGTCCTTGCTGTGGTGAACAGGTCTAATGCTGGGCCCCAGAGACTCATTAACCTGTCAGCAATGCCCTGCTCCAGGGATCACTAGGTGTCTACTACTTGTCCTGCTCTGCTTAGTAGGTTTGCTACAACATTTGTCTTGCCTGTGATATATTTGGCTATTAGTTTCAGTCCCTGTGTCTCTGACCACTAGAGCATCTCCACTGCTAGATCGTTCAGCTCTGGGGAGATGATCCCCCCTGTATGTTTATTTAGTCCACCATTGTGGTGTTGTTGCTCATCACAACTGTCACCTTGCCCTTCGGCTGTTCTTGGAACTACTAGAGTGCAAGCCAGACTGCTTGCATGTTCATAAGGCTAATGTGTTCCAACTCCTGTTCTGGGCCCCACATCCCTAATATACACATTCCATTTATGTGTGTACCCCACCCCCTTTGGGATGCGCATGTGTATACCAGCATCTCCAGGGGTGGACTGCTAAGTTGCACTTCCTGCAGATGGTTCGCAGGTCTCTCCGCCACTGCAGGTTCTCCAGTACTCTGTCCAGTATACTTAGCTGCTGTGTTGGTTCAGACTTTATCACTCTTCCTTCATCTGCCATTGCAGAGACTGAGTGTGTGCCCTGCCCCTTCTCCAGGGAAACCAGGTGTCCCCACCATGATCTGAAATTGCTTCATGGGTTGTTGTGGTGTTGACAGGAAGGGGGTCAGAGATCCTATTAGACTGGCTATTGTCTCTCAGGACAGATTTTCCCTCACTCCAACTGTGTCTATTTAAATCCCAAAGTACTTGCTATGTTGCTTGTGGAAGAGGTCCAAATTCATGAGGTTTACGAGAACCCCCAGCTCCCTGCATAGTGCTAGGGCCTCGTCTCTGTCTCTTGCAGCTTACTCTGCTGTTGGTGCCATAATTAGCTAGTCATCAAGGTACCTCCTCAGTTGTATAGCTCTCCTGTGTGCCCACTCTGGCACTACTTGGAAGATTCGAGTCAAGACTTGGGAGGCTGTTGCCAGGCTGATGCAGTGAGCCCTGAAATGATATGTTGTGTCCTGGGAGATGGACTGCAGACACTTCTTGTAGGAGTGGGTGTATGGGGACATACAGACACACATCATGTAGATCTATTGACACCACGAAGTACCTTTCCCTGATCAGTACCAGTACTAACTGAGGTGTCTCCATCATGAATGATGTCTGCTGGAGGAAGATGTTGAGAGCCAGCAGATCTATCACCAGTTTCTACCTACCAGAGGCCTTCTCCACCAGGATGAGGTGGCAGTAGAAACCCAGGATTATGTTCTTTTCTATCTCCATTTCCTCTTTCTAGAGCATGGCAGTTATCTCTGGTTGCAGGACTTTCCCCTTGAATGAATCGTTCCTGAAGGCAAGAAGTGGGAATGGAGTCTGGAACAGAATAAATTTTGTCTGGCTGAAGGGGAGTATGTACACTCTCTGCAGAACTAGGACCATCCACTCCTCTGCCCCCACCTCACCTTGAGTCCCCTCTCTTCCCTGTCCTATTGTGCCTTCTGCCATGTGGAGGCTGGTGGTGCTGCCTGTCCTTGTCGCCAATACATGAGGGTGAGAGGAGCCTGCTGAGAGAGGATGAGGTCTACTCACCTGCCCTCACAACAAGTGTGCTAGTTTCTGGGATGATGTGTGCAAAGTGAGGGGGTCTGTTGAGTCTTAACGAATAGCCTGTCCCACTGTGTCGGGGGGTGGGGAGTAGCAGGGAGAATTAATCAGAGGGCCATTCCTTAGGTTCAACCATTTCTCTATGGAGATTTGTTTCTAGACCAAGGTCAGAACAGATTCCCTCCTCTGCAGGATCAGGTTAGACCTTGAGTGGGCTGCTTGCTTCACCACAGGAGACAGCCTTCCCTGAGGGCAACAGGTAACCCTGATGATGTACCACTTTCCTGGCAGGACGACGTCCTTCATATCTTTTAGCCACACTCTCTGGCACCTGTCTAACCAGGAGATGGCTCTCAAGGTCCCTCTCAACAACAGCTCCAAATTTGTCACCTCCACACTGTTTTACCTGACCCCCTGCTGTTGCAAATGTTCTACCAGGGTGCTATTAGATAGTTGGCAGATGTTGGGGTCTAATGTCCTTGGAAGAGTGAAGGAGTCCTCCAGCAGGTAATAGTTGGCATGACTGGGAAGAGGAGGCAATAATTTGTCTTGTATCAGCGGCAAGCAGGGGAAGCAGACTGATTGCTTCATCTCCAGTGGGTTCTCTACCAACTGCTCAAGGTACAAGAGATGGGGGGAGGGCCCTTGCGGGTGGAGTTCATGGGATCCATGAGTCCTAATTTCTGTTGTAAGAACCCTCCTCTTCCTCAGGTGCTTCCAAGAGAGACAGTTCCTCTTGTCCCTCATTCTCCCATCCCTCTCTCAGGATGCCTGGTCATCTCACCTTAACTCCAAATGAAGCTGTCAAACTACTGTTAGGAGTTGGTCCAGCTGCTACTTTGCCGAGTCCTGGAACAGAGTAGTCTTCTTTCTGTGCCAGTCTGCTGGTTGGTTCTCCAGAAGAACACCTTGAGGCGATCCTAGACATCCCCTGTCACTGATGTACCATCCCAGTGAATGTCAAGAGGCTCTCAGACCTCTGCCTGACCTACTTAATGAGTGAGAAAGGGGGTGACAGCTGTTATGGGACACACTATTCCCCTTCAAACAGCTTTTTTCTGCTCTGCTGCTGTGGGGTGAACTGCTCCTTTGCTTTGTTCTGGAGGAGAGCCTGTCTCTTTGCTGATGTGAAGAAGTTAGTCCTGAGGCTGATGACATCATCGATAAGATGACCAACGCTACTGAAAGCAAATGTCTGTGTGTTCACTCTCTTGACTGGTGAACATCGTTCATCCTTTGACACATGGAGGTGGGAGTGGGGTGCAGGGAGAAGGGGCCATGGAACCTGGTTGCACACTTTTCTTGGTGCCCAAACTCTCACTATTGTAGGTCACTTTGTCCTTCATCTCCACATGGTGATAAATGAAGATAGGTCTCCAAATGTCTGCCAAACAGGAGGGAAGGTCGGATTGGACAGCCTTTCCCATGAAATCTAGGAACCTCTGCTTGCCTGAAAAAGCTAAGGGAACCCACTACAGGTTCTTTTGGGGGCACTGCTGGATGAGGCAGGCGTGGTGACGACAGGATCGAAGGACGGCAGGGAGAAGAGTTACTGATGATCCTTCTTGTATAAAGACCAATGGGGGAGAGGCCGCCCCACACACTTCTCGCACGTGGCGTCTCTTGAGCACCCCTTTCTCCTGCAGGAGGTGCATACCAAATGGCGATCCACGTTGTTAAGGGATATGAAACTTACTTCCAGAGTTTTCCTTGCTTAACACTCTCCTCCATCATAACCATACCCACAAAGGAGGGATGGGAGGCACACAAACATGGACGCTACACAGCACCTTGGACAACAAAGGGAGGGCCCCCGCTGTGACTAGAACTAACACAAAACGCAGAAACCACACAAGGCTCCCACCTTTTAAGAAAGAAAACACTGGCCAAACACTCTTCAAAGACAACCTAAAAGGACTGGGGGGAGGCGTTCTTGCACACGTATCTGCGTAAGAACAAATTATCACACACACACACACACACACACATATATATATATATATATATATATATATATATATATATATATATATATATATGAATTCTTTAGATTTAGAGAATCTATAAGAATGATAACAGATGGAGAAAATGTAATAAGTCCAAACGAGATTTCTTTTTTTTTTAATGATATATCAAACGGTAAGGTCCCGTTGCCCATGCATTTCCTCACCAAGGGTAAAGACACACGCCTCCTCACTCCCTGAAAATGAGAATGAATTGCGTTATACATTTCCGTTGGAACACAAGGTAATACATTCCGAACACGCTCGCAAAATTACTCCAAAACGCAGATACTGTATATTGCAAGGCAATTATTTCCATTGGCCGAAAGTTATTGCAATGCAGAATCATTGTGCTTTGTCATAAGTTCCCATTGTTTTAAGCATATTCTGTTTCCGGCTTACTGTTACCGTTGCTGGTCTCTGTATGACTTTACTCGTACGTATTCTTACCATTTAGAGTTTCGTCTGTTCATTTACAAAATGATATTCAATTTCCCATTCTGAATGCAACTTGAGAGCACGCTTCGAAATTTGTATCAGTGATGACATTTTCACGCCACGTATTGCTCCACGTCTATCGTAAGACCATGCTGCTTTCATCTTTGCTATACTTTATTTCTGCAGCATTCATTTTCTCGTTTTATTTTCTTGATAACTTTCAATGAGCTGGGTTTAGTATATTGGAAATGTTCTCGGTGTGTCCATAGTTTTTAGGATTAAGGGGACTGCGATGAAGTATTTTTTTACTATACTACTTAATTAGGTTCACCTGAAAATATACTGTTCGCGCTAACACCATTGAAAAATAAAAAAAAAAATAGCAGACTTTTAAAACAGAATGGGATAGTACTATGAGAAAAATTGAAATAAAAAAATACGTATAAAATATATATATATATATATATATATATATATATATATATATATATATATATATATATATATATATATATATATATATATATATATATATATATATTATAATTGTGTATGTATGTACGTCTATACAGTTTTTTATGAAACTATTAATGCTCCACAGTTTTATATAAAAATTAATGAAAATAACCTCTGCTACTGGCATTGTTATATAGTGGCATCTCAACAGAATGTTGAGATTCCCTAGCAGCGGTGAACAATGCTTTTGGAAACTTTGTATGCTGTTTATTATCTCTTATCATTGGTTAAGACCTTTCTTAGCCGTATTACGAAACAGGAAGTCAGTGCATCGACGCACATCGTACAGAAGATAAAAACTCTCGGACGCTGCTGACATCCAAGAATGCTACAGACCAA
>NC_089750.1:15982552-15992552 GCF_040412425.1 Macrobrachium rosenbergii
GCACGTCCACACTCTCTCTCACACACATTATTATATATATATATATATATATATATATATATATATATATATATATATATATATATATATAATGCAGTTGTTGGTCATTAGTTTGCACTTGCATAGCTATATGTTAAAGAATTGTGCATTGCTGTTTTTTTTGCAGATGAATTAAAGTAGGGACGTCTAGACAATGCCTCCTCTCTTCATTGAATTACATCATTAACGACTGTCTTATGTATTCATGGCTCCCATTTCCTTGAATAAAACAACTGGTCATTTTCGATACAGTAAAGCAGGGCATTACTCGGTTTTCTTGATATAATAAATGAACCAAAAAAGGAAAGAAATCCGAGGAGAATGCTTCCCAGTAAATCAAAGATCTCCCTGCCAGTAACAAAAAAAAAATGTTTTAAAAAGTTATCGTTCAAATAAACTGCACCGTTTGGAAAGCCACTTTTCAGCAGGAATTCCATATTAATTCAAAAACCTTCTTTTGTCCAACCTATGGTCATTCTAAAAACATGTGCAGGGGCCATCACATTAACCTGAGTATTTATTCACATACACCGAGTACCTCAGAATTTTAAGAAATTCCTTGGGCATTTACCTCTGCACAAGAATTAAGGGAAACTCTACAGGAAAGAGAAAAAAAGTTCTACAAATAAATAGAGATTTAGTAAATAAAACTGCGCTGGGCGAATCCACCAATAGAACAGTGGAGCTCTATTGTTTTGTTCAGAGCAGAGAAACGAGTGTGTGAACAAAGTGTAAATAACAGTTTCATTGTTACCGAATAACTGAAAAGAATTTTGGAATGCTAAAATGCAAGTTTGTTTCTGTTCTGTCGGGTAAAAAAAAAAAGAGGAGAGATTCCATGTTTTCTTTATTATTATCATTGGAGGTGAATGTTTTTCATCTTGAAATTACACTCAAAAACATTTAATTTGTCCACTAATGAAAAGAACACATTATTATAACATAATGCTGAGATTATGGCTTGTTTTTCTTCTATTTATTTGAAATAAAAATTGTGAGCTTATTAGCCGAAGTAAATTTTCAACATACTGAAATATTACCCGGAGGAACTTTATAAATTCTGTTCACTGCATAAACAGTCTAACTTTCGTCATTCTAGTAATTTGAACAGCTATTGGTAACAATTACTGAAAGCTGTAATTTTTCATTCATTCTGAAATATAAATGCAATCAAACAAAGAAATTCTCAAGTTTACTGTGTTTATGGTTTTTAAACTGTAATAATTAATAAGCTAAGATATCCGAATATTGCGAGCACTCAAGGGCATTCTTATTAACTTTATCTTGGAGGATTATCAGTTTAAAACCCCAAAAGTAAAAAGCCGGACTGAGTATCTAACATTATTAAAATATTGTCCAAAAATTTTTTAACCTTGGCAGTATTTTTTAAGGATCCCTGTAAGATTTTGACTGGTTAAAATACTAAAAAGAATCGAGCAGAATAATAGATATTTAATTAAAAATATCCTTGCCCAATACTTGATAGATTAATGCTGTTGCAAGAAAGTACTCAAAATTACGGTTAAATAGTACACTTTTGAAAAAGCATTGAGATATTGTTAATTACTGCCAGATTTTTTCGTAAACGAGATCTAAAATATTCAGATTGTTAAAAGCCCTAAAACTCAGATAATACACTAATCAGAATACCACCCAAAATTTTTTTTCGTACTTGGCAGCGTTATTTCGAGCGATACCTGAAATATTTCGATTGTTTAAAGCAGCGAAAAGGATTTCCCTTTCAACGGGGGATTTGCAATGCACTGGGATGTGCGATCATTGTCCGACGCACAATTCCGGCTTTGATTTTTGGTGATGAAGGTTCGTCCACTGAACATTTGTTTTCATTGACGGGACGCATTTAGGATTAAGGAGCTGCCATTCGATATATCATTAATCTCATATATCTACGCATATAAATTGATGATTGATAATGTATTAATCCATCCTAATTAACGCCTGGTTTTAATGAAATTCTGTGAAAGCCGTCATTAGTATAAGCTGATTATTAGACACGCGCCAAGTGACAAAGGACATCTGGGCTAATGTTATTCAGGGGGGATATTTCACCGCACTAGTAATAAATGAATGGAATATAGTATTAAACGGCATGAACGTTTTGATTTTAGTTAATGGCTCGGTAAAGAGGCGCAACTTTTAAACCGAACTGAAAATTACCTAAACAAGCAAAGAGAAATGCACACACATATATGTCTATATATATATATATATATATATATATATATATATATATATATATATATATATATATATATATATATATATATATATATATATATATATATATATATATATATATATATATATATATATATATATATATATATATATATATATATATATATATATATATATATATATATATATATATATATATATATATATATATATATATATACACACACACATATATATATGTGTATATATATATATATATATATATATATATATATATATATATATATATATATATATATACATATATACATATATCCGTCCTAAAGGTTAGCATCCCTTCTTGTGACAGCTTCATCACTTCAGATTCTGATGTCGCAGTGGACATTAAACCGAAGTCGGAACTCAGACGCAAGTGATCTCGCACGGGGAGTGTTTCATAATCGAGCCTAAAGGAATACAAGTATTACTCGCGTAAAGCCTCCCTCGGATGCATTCGAGGGATCCTCTGGCATCGATCCTTAAATACTCTCGAGAAATTCGGTTAATATTGCGGCCGTTATCCTACAATGGCATCGAGAGCTCCTTAGGGATGGGAGACCTCCGCTAATTAGGGCTATATTCCGCAGGATCCCCGGCAGGAGAGAGAGCTGTCGGGGGAGTATTAACAAAGCCACCGCCAAAAGGATCTATTCAGTGGCAATAGGTATTGGAAGGCTCATTCTCCCTCAAGAGAGAGAGAGAAGAAGAAGAAGAAGAAGAAGAAGAAGAAGGAGAAGAAGAAGGAAGGAAGGAACCGAGAGGAAATTTGGAATAAGAGGAGGATGAGGAGAAGGAGTAGGAGGAGGAAGATTGGTTGGCCGGGAGGGAAGGTGTTGATGATCCGGTTGCTCTAAGGCATATTAGGAGAAGATTTTTGCATGACTCAGCGCTCATCTTCAACGCAGCGTTGTTAACCAGAGAGGAACCTTGGGCTAAAGCAAAGGGAAGAATGAGTTAGTGACCTGGATATGCGCTTTTATATGCATTTACGCACAATATTAGACATAGACGATTATATAAAATGTACACAAAGAGGCTGCTTATCAGAAGTCAAATCAAGTTCACTTTACTTTTCTTGTCTGACAGAAACTACGTCAAAATCTTTATGTAAATTTTTACAGATCAATCATTTATATAGTAAGTACTGAGTCTTGTTTTATTTTTAGCTCGAAATATACGATTAACTCTCCATTTTTCTATTGATAAACTCGTAGCATCTCAATTCTGGCCGATGTGATGTACTTATTTCTTTTATTTTTCATTTAATTATCCTTAAATATTTCCCAATGTTCTTCCCGTTAATTTTTCATAAAAACGTATTGAACAAAATACTAATTACCGTATGAATGACAATTACTTTAACATCGACAGACTAAGCACCAAAATAAAAATCCTCAACTCATGCGGACCTAATTAGAACATGACAATGGTGTTGTCGTTTACGGCACATTAATATTTTTGTCATTATAAAAATTAAAAACAAATTAACTTTAGCTTTCCAACATAGCACTGCCTATCTTGGAAAGGGTGTTTCGTTTTGCTATTTATCATTATTTTTTCTAGGTTGAGGTTCGTGGCTTTTTAGAGCCACATCATTACTACATCAGCTTTTCTGGGTAATACTGCAAAGTATTTCCCCACACTTCGTTCTGCTTTGCACGATGTCACGTTGCGGGGATTGGGGCACGGCAGCGTAGGATAGGTTAGGTTAAGGGAAGATTTGGTTAGGATGAGCCCCTGTTCAAATATGCCTTTGATCTGCTTACAAGCATATCTCGACCGGCGGAAATAACGTGTAATTTCTGCATTTTTACCCTTGTCGTTTAATCGGTAGTACAATATTTATATGGCATTTTTATTATTATGATATTATTATTATTTCTTTTCAAAGTTTCTCATGTAGAGGAGGACTTATTAGTCTACTATTATTTTGATTTGTGGCGCTCTATCCTTGGAAAACGATGTTACTGTTATCATGGTTATTTAATTTTGTTAATTCAGTTTTTCTCATAGCATAGCTGAATTGGTATCATCCAGTCTGGGTCCAGGCTACATCCTGCTTGTTAAAGTTCTCACCCATACCACCCCGTTTTCATTGGATTTTAACGCTATCCTAGTTACCCTGTTTGCGACCGGCAGTGCACACGTATGCTGTCAGTCATTTCCAGGCTCCTCCTCAAGTCTTCTGGCATTACCGTAAGTGCTCCCAGTCCGATAAATACTTCTTCTCCCTCAACTTGCCATGGTCTCCCTTTTTCCATCTTGAGAACTTGGTATACATCTGTTGTTTTTATTATTTTGACATCTAGACTCAATATGTGGAGGATGCTATTATTATCATTATTATCATTAGGCTGAAGAAATATAAGAACAAGACGCCCAACGCACTTCCACTCCCTCTCTCAGTGATCTGGAAAAATATAGAGCCCGCACGTTACCCAACAGTGGGTGTATCTTAGGAGACACCGAAGCATCTATAAGAAGGAGAATCAGACCGGAAAATTATTTCGAGAACATACCATCCCCCCGAGAGTCATTATGTCGTCCGAGGAAAAAGAGAATCTGAGCATGATTTACGCCACCTTAAGGCGTTCTCGTGTTACCTGCAAGATTTATAACTATCGAAGGGTAAGATGATAATATCATTTGCAGTGAGAATGGATATCCGGTTCCAAAATTTTAAATGCAAAATATGGAAGTCGGATAGTCGCTTGTGGATGTAATCTGTACGTTCGCCTTCTTTGATGATCTGAAGACTATTTGGTTGACTGATTAAATATTCGTCAATAATAGTAATAATACTTATTAAAGGTCTTTTGTTACATAGTAACAAAATGTTTATAATAGATAAGGCTAAACAGTGAATGCACTGAAAAATTCATCGTGGCTGACTGGAATTAAAATATAAAATTTAGGCCAACGCCCAAGCACCGGGACCTATAAGGTCATTCAGCGATTAAAATAATGTTGGGACAACTGTTAGGAGAGGGTGGAAAGCAAGATGGAAGAAAGAGAACCTAAACAGAGGTATCGTAAAAGGGATGGAAGAGGTTGCAGCTAGGGGCCGAAGGGACACTGCAAAAAAACTCAAGAAATGCTTTCAGTGCACCCCGTGAAGTGCCCAGATGGCACTAACTCCCCCCCTCCCCCCCGGGTTCAACGTTTTCTATGTAAGTATTGCCTCTCTAGGTTGTTTGAATGTACCCAAAGGCATGAATAATGTTGACCTTGTAAACAATATTGACCATTCAAGATGAAGATAATTTCGTGAAACATCATCCTCCTGATGTTGCTCTTATGTGGATGTTGTTGTTAGGCAGGTTTATTTAGAATTATTAAGCCGCAGAGTGATTAGATGCCTTCCCACTGCGCTATTGTTTCCTGGTCTAACGAATATTATACCTTTATCTGTTATTATTATTATTATTATTATTATTATTATTATTATTATTATTATTATTATTATTATTATTATTATTATTATTATTATATATGTATGTATATATGTGCACATATAAACACATATAATACATATTTTGTACACATATACATACATATATATACATATACATACATACATACATACATACATACATACATACATACATACATACATACATACATACATACATACATACATACATACATATATATATATATATATATATATATATATATATATATATATATATATATATATATATATATATATATATATATATATTGCTGTTCAGTACTACTGAGAGTATACCTGTGGCTACGGTTGGTGGATTCACAAAGCAAAAAAAGACCCAGTTATTTTCTACTTCATTGTTCAGTGCCTCAACAACTTTCTAAGTCTAAAATCAGAATTATCCCTTATGTCAGGAATTGCGGCAATTCTGAGACTCTGATGATCAAATCTTTTCTAGGCTTTATGAAGAGCATCTTAATGATGAACCTCTGTAGACACATATATGAATATATTTTAACATTACCATTTGAATTTTAGTCATCATTAATCTCTGAAAAAAAACTGGAAATACAGTAAGATTCAAATACACACTATGCTGAGATTCATTATATTCCTTGCTCAAGATATATCGTCTGTAAACATCGTTATGTTTAGCAGGACCAGCAATTTAATTAGAAACAACTTTAAGTCAGCGATGTGTATAAAAATATGTACCTCATAAATTGAAGAGCTTTACTGAGACACTGCAGGTTTTATAGATTCATCTTTCCACATTTCGTTCCCCTTTTCGAAATGAGAGAGAAAGAAAGAGGGAGAGAGAAAGAGAGAAAGCACTTGCGACAAAAATATGGAAGAGGAAGCACTCCACCCATTTCTGACAACTCGCTCTTAAAAACGACGTGGTGCTGGTTGTTTATGAAAGTCTAATCCTGAGATATTCCACCGCCTGTGATAGTGAGTGGAAACGCTCATGCATCAGTGAAGGGAACGAGAGCGAGAGAGAGAAAGAGAGAAAGAGTGAGAGACACAGGGAATGAGAGAGAGTCTGGGAGAGAGGAGGGGGCTGGGGGGATGGCACCAGTCGAGATTTAGAACAGGCAGCGATCGTGAATATGCCGGGGGACTGTTTTGAAAGCGTCTCTAAATTAGAGGGAAAAAATCAAGAGATAGATGTCTCCATTTACAAGCAGCGCGGTAAAAGGAAGCGCGGCCGACGTCGGGAGGATAGATCAAAATTTGCAGCTTGCAATTCTCTCTTCTGTGAGATTCTGCACATAAATGGGTTTGCTCGTATTTGCCGCTTTGTGGAACAACACGATATTTTAAATAAAAAATATTAGTGATTTTTGTTATCTTTTAAAAATCATTATATCACATTGCATATTCTTTTATAAATGGCTCCGGTTTCTAGATTTTCTTTCTTCATAACACTAACCATCCTATATTTATCTACTTAGATTGGCCACATCCGTGACTTTTTATTCTTTAGTGTACAGTTTAAGAAATCTTTTCCCACTTCTAATTCCCCCATAAATAACAATCCTCCATTCTTGAAGATGAGGGCTGTCGCTTCCCGAAGCTTGGATTACTTAACCTAAATGGCCCATCTGATTAAACTATATATTACACTTCATGATATCAATTACTTATCATAAATGTCGTTTTGAAACCTAAAGGGAAAGGGAACTGGCCCACATGTCTTGAGGAAACCTGGGCGACGTCAGAAACAATGGTTGTTGCGACGGCAGTTCAAATTAATCTGTAAATCAACGGATTATACTAGGTAAAACGGATTGGGAATCTATACTTTTCCACAATCGAAAACAATGAAAAGGCTCGCACAAGCCATAAACTACCCCTAAGTTTTACTGAATTTTTTAATTGAAAATTCGGTCGTTTATATCTACACACAAAACCTTCTGAGGAAAGTAAAAAAAAAAAAAAAAAAAAAGTCCTAATATTCATGGATATACCACTAATCCCGTTTGCTTTACACAAATATAAAAAAAAACGCTTGTTTCCTATACGGTATTCATTTTTTTGTTGTTTCACTCTGACATGGGCTAGACTATTGATCACTTGGCTATTGGACATAACTGAATAACCATCACTATTCAATTAACAGACGAGAAAGTCATAATTTACCAAGTTCATCCTCTTCTTTTGAATGAGATTAGTAGCAATTCTTTAGTAATCAACCGCGATATTTAATATTAAATCATCCCCGATGCATTACAGCTCTGTCAGTCATTCAGTAGTTTTGTGCACTCACCACCTGAAGTGTTTCCGTGAAGTTATTGGTAAACAAAAAGAGCATGGAATCCGGAATTTCTTCTCCTTTTTATTTACGTAGACAGTGAAGGAAAACGAATGGATTCATCTATAAGGGGTTGTAATTAATGACAGATCACTTCAGTCTTCGCGAGGTACTACACTTAGAAATACCAAGTAAATTATTCACATAAAGCAAAGACATGATTTGACTTAGTAGGTTTTCACCATAATTCTCAATAAAAATAAAATAATATTTGTAAATAACATAACATGCCATTGTCTATTTTTTACGTAATTCACACTTCATTTAATATTTTGCAACTAGATACCCTATACTCACAAAACTACAATATACTAGAGTTTTTAGTAATAAATTTCAATTGCAAATCACTTCACATGTTGAGTTTTCTTTTATTAACTCTACGTTTTGCATTGTATAACTGATTATGATGAACTGCTTTATCTTTACAAATAAGTGTTTGAATTTTCTATTTCTTATGCATTACTTGAGTACTTATGGTTCGTTAAATGATCTCTACTGTGAAAGATTTATATTTTGGAAGATCCTGTTAAGAAACGATTGCAATACAAGCTCATTTTAAATTTCCTTCTTATGACCTCTTCTTTTATTTATGAATTGTCAGACAGATTAAAGTTATATACAGTCCCTGAGATCCTATCAGTAACTTATTTGTTCCGGTTAAAGGCAAATATTTTTTTTCGAAAGAGCAAATTGCAAGACTCCGAATCTAGCGTGAGGATATGATACATTTCTCATCTTTCCGATATTAGCATTTTTCGAGAAGAAGAACAGACTCATTAAATTATGATTAACATGTCCCTTCCTGCGAGTCTCAACATCCTTTTAGACTGCTTGCAACTCCTGTGTATTGTTTAAGAATAGTTTAGATGTTGTTTAAGCCACCCCATCCCTATTTATGGCCTCGGAATGACGTTTAGAGTTCCACCCATCATGCCGACCTCACATTGTTGGAAATTTGTGGGTTAAGTCCCTTTTTCCAACAGGCAATACATTTCTGTAACAATGCACCGGCTTCCCCTTGTAAGCCGGAAGAGTAAAAGCTAAACCCACGAGTTGGAATCGGTCTCGGTTGAAGGGGGTAGGGGTGGGTTAGGCGGGGGTGTTGGCAACGGAGAAGTTAGGGGATATGGTACAGACGACCCAATAAATAACGACGTTTGTTGACGTTATTATCACAAAGGTGGAGTTGGTGTACCGACGTCCTCCCATGCTTCCCCCTCCCGGAGGGAAAAAGTCTTTGTCAGGAACCGGTGAGCAATGGCCCGGTGAAACCATGAAAAGGCTTTGCCAGAGAAGTCACCCGCTCAGCTTAGCGTCGTCTACAGTTCTGGAAGGCTGGCGTACCTTGCTGAATGGAGTGGTTAGACTGGCATACCTCGCTGACTGTGGTGATTAAGGATAGAGACGCGAGTCTTGAAAAGCTGAAATGAATCCTGAATATTATCTGCCCTGCAGAATAAAAATAAAGAAATTCACTTCTCCAGAAAACAAGAGACGTCATTGGTTTCTCGTTTCATATATTATTTTCATTATTTCGGGTTTGCAATCGATGAACGAGATATCTAATCGCTCAGCGACTTTAGATCAAAAACAAAATAATGAAGAAAATAAGATGAGATGAGTACACAACCTCTCTCGGTTTTCTAAATCACTGAATTTTCTTACTTTCATTGTCAGCGTCAGAATATGTTAATTCATTCATAATAACTGTTAAGATAAATGAGTTTGATTGCTGGCAAGGAAAAATTTTAATTATTTGTTTAAATCTACATTCATCAAATTATGATTCTGGTCGAACAGACTCGAATAAAATATTTACTGAAATATGACAAAACAGGTGATAACTTAGCTGTTTTTGGCCTGATCCCATTTCTTTCATCGAAAAAAAATCTAAGACAAAGAGAGAAAGAGAGAGTGGCCAAAGTCTCTAATGAAAATATGTGCAAAAGATA